>NW_013666365.1:353238-372949 GCF_000517525.1 Limulus polyphemus
CTTCTGTCTGTTCTTAGTATATTGTTTAAGTATTTAAAGTTTACGTCTTAGGAGAGCATGCCTATTTAATAATTCGACTAGTTTGTATGTGTAGACACCTGTTATTTGTCACTTAAATGATAACACAGGCCTGCAAATTTAAACTTGATAAAGTTTTTTTGGTTTTAATAACGGATTTTCCATAATTCAACAACGCAGAATTCGAAAATAATATTCCTCTTACTTAGACCAAATTATTATTTCGTTTACCACAATGAACATTCTTTATTATTATGTTTGTTAACAAAAATACAAAAACTTAAGAAAAGGGAAAAACACTGATGTCAAACGAATATGCATCCTCCTCATTCATCATGATTTTTTGTGAAATTTACGTCTTTTAGTCTCAAAACTACGTGTTGTGGTCTCACTTTTATGTATTGCGTTATAACTTTTTGTGTAAAATCTGTGCGTGTTGGAGAAAAATGGATATCATTTTCGGATTCAGCGTACAGAAATTGCCGGCGTAGATCATGTAATATTTGGATTTCGTCAGTGGTTTAACAGTGAAGAGGTCTTAGGGCAAGAAAAAAGAAAAGTCATCGCTTAAGAGATGAACACCATAATCAATATATTTATTAATTTGAAACATGGAACATATTGTAACGAGAGGTATTTGACTCTCATACTTGGCCATCATCAAGCTTAACTAAGATTTTATACCATTTGTATATAACTTTGTGTGTGCTTAAGTTAACTTGCTGTGTAAGGTTAATCTGAGAGTGATTAATAATCACCAAAGTATGATGGTCAAACGTCGTGTTACATGTTTTATATGTTTGAGTGTAATAAACATATATATTATGCTTATAATTCTATTAATCATAGTTTCATACTCGCGGTAGCCATACACATTGCACGTTATGTTATATGTATTAAATGTTTGAGTGCAATTAACATATCCATTATTATTGTTTTTCTCTTTAGGGATTCGACAAGAAAATTTTTTATGTAATAACAATGCTTTTTAGTGTTCTAGTACCATTAACACTTTACAGATTATTTAAGAATATTATTAAACTATTTTATTTCATTAAAGGAATTAACCATAATGAGTGTATTTTAAACCTCTTTCTTGTTAATCTTTAGACTTACAGGTATTTTTAACAGAGAAAATACTGCATTAACTTCGCTGAATATTTTGCTATAAAACAAGATTTGAAGAGTTTAGTACCCAAGCCCTGATAACTCGAATGTAGCTCTACATGATGCTTATAAAAGACTGTAAATTTTTCGTTAAATTTGATTTTGAGTGTGGTATACATGTTTAGGAAAAATCTCGAATTTCGCGTTACACATTGTTCGTTTCCACAGTTACAAAAGGTTTTGTATTTACTTATAGGAAAACTCAGCTAATGGAAACTTTTTTATCGTATTATTGATAAACAAACTTTGATAACTTCAGAGGGCTAGAGAATTTTAAGTGTGTTTTTAAATTGCATAATGATATAGTCAACTTTAAAAGCGTTTTAATTTTCATAGCGATACAGTCAAATTTAAGTGTTTTTAAATTGCATAATGATATAGTCAATTTTAACAATGTTTTAATTTTCATACCAATATAGTCAACTTTAAGTATTTTTTAACGTGCATAATGATAGGGTCAACTTTAACTGTCTTTTTAACTTTCATACTGATATAGTCTAATTTACAGTATTTTTAACTTACGGAACGATCTGGTAAACTTGCACATTGATACGGTACACTGTAACAATGTATTCAAATTGCATGTTGATACGGTACACTGTAGCAATGTGTTTAACTTGTATGATTATGAAAACAAATTTAAAAGTGCTATATATTTTGAATATTTATATGTATTCAACTTTGAACTTTTTTTCAGCTTTAACGTTTATAGTGAAAGAGTCAACTTTAACTGCTTTTTAACTTGCATAGTGATATAGTAAACTGTAGCAATGTGTTCAACTTGTATATTGATAGAGCAATCTGTTGAACTTGTATATTGATATAGTAAACTGTATAGCAATGTGTTAAACTTGTATATTGACAGAGTACACTGTAGCAATGTGTTTAACTTGTATATTGATAGAGTGCACTGTAGCGATGTGTTTAACTTGCATAGTTATATAAACAAATTTAAAAGTGCTATTTATCTTGCATAGTGATATAGTCTACTTTAACAATGTTCTTAGTTGTAACTTGCATGGTCTTTTTAACTAGAATAGTGATATAGTTAATGTTAATAGTATCTTTAACCTGCATAATGTTATATTTAACTTCAACATTGTTTTTTAACTTGCATAGTGATATAATCGTATTCGTGACTTACATGTAATTTTCATATGGTTAATTCATGTTTATAAATAATTTTAAGGTTACAAAAAAGGCAAAAGAAAAAAAAAAGAGGAGGTTATGATAACATTCTAAAATAATTGAGCTTAAAACAACAGGAAGAAGTTTCACATATTAGCCAAAGTCCTAAAATGTTGATAATAATGTAATACTCAATAGAGCGATAATTATACTAAATTTAATTTTTGTTTCTCAAGTTTAAAATATTGTTTTTATTAAAACATTGTATGTTCAGTTCTGTTGTCAGGGTAGTCAAGTATAAATGCAATATATAAATATAGTAAACTAAACCCTTCAGTATAAAAAAGCACGTGAATGTATCTTAATTCTTGTATTTACTTTTTTATTTTTTGGCACAGGTCTTTGTCTTTATTTACAAGTAATAGACAATGAGGATATGTACAAACTTAAAACTTTTTAGTTCTGCCGTTAGAAAACAGACATCCAGAACTTAAACAGTCTTCCACATGTGTCATGTTTGTTGGATAATTTGTTGAAGTGATCTCAGCAAGTTGTCCAGCACGTTCGTCATGTGATAAGATAAAGAGATTGAAAACTGGTTTAATTTTTCTATAATGGAGCATCATCCCTGGTGTCGTGTGTGGCATAGCCTTCTGAAAAGTTCTGATATAACTTAAAGTTTAGTGTAATCCTAAGCAAAGGTATTTCTTGTGTAAAACTTGCTTGCTGTTTGTCTATTCTTTGAGTAAATTGTCTTGCTGTCCATTTACTGTCAACGAGATTAATAAAGAACATTTATCGAGTCTGATGTATTTATACTTCATATTAAATTTCCTATCGAACATCCTCTTTTGTGGAATTAATAGCTTATCTATTGAATCCACTTTGTCGTGGAAAATATCACAGACTAAATTATTGAGAGCAATTTTGATATTGTTGTCAGGATTTGTTTCTGCAGAGTTTAAGTCAGGTATACTTCTTTAGTTTTTTATTTGTAGTTTTTGAGCACAATGCATTTAAATCACTGAAATGGAAATTGAAATTCTTTGGTGACAATGACACTGATGAGGAGGGAACGGCATAAGAGGTGAGGCAAGGTCAGAGAATGTGGAAGTCCTCACCTGTATGGGGTATTTGTACTGCTCATGAAAATGTTATGGCTATACTATCATTCTGACACTGGGGAAAAGAAGTTGAGCTTGAAACATTCTAAACTGCTGATACAGTTTAGTATCCCAGTATTAGGATAGGCTTAATTACCATGGTGGCAAGTTATCTGGATATTCTGAGACTGCATTTGGTGGTTTCTATATAAAACTAAAGTTATTTAGAAACCGGCAAAGGCTCAATTTTATCACTGGATGAAGCCATCAAAGAATAGAAAATAGCTCAGATTTCTCTGAAGGATAAGATTCAGTAACCATGGCGGCTATACTGCCAGGTGGAGCAGTATATGTCTTATTAGAGCCCACTGACCTACTATACTGTTAGATGGAGTAGCAGATGTCTCACTGGGAGCCTGATGATCATGGCAGAACCAAGAGCCTTCCTCAGAGGCGATGTAAGATTTTAAAGTTGCTAGCGATAAACTAGTTGTCTCTCAAACCCCTAAGGGGTTTGTTTGATTTTAACCAAAATACCTACCAATTATTATTATTAGAAGTAGTTGTAAAAATTTCAGGTCCGAGCTGGAGACAAAAACAAATGAAAGAAGAGTTATGTTTCCGAGTCCAGAAGACCAACCACCAAATAAGATAAGCTCTCCTTCTCTCGTCTTCTTTCTGTATCTCCACAATCTTGGCTTTTCTGAAGATCTTGAGGCAACTTCAATATTTAACTCAACATCACTATTCACAATTAAAAACTCTTCGTTAATCTAGATTCCTTATAATCTGGCGCCATTTAATCTTAATTCTCGTGAACTTACATGCCGTTATCTGTAAAACCCACCTTGCCCACTAAAATATTAAATCTAATTCCGCGAGTGGGGCCAAGAGAAACAACTGTATCTGAGCTCTCCTCAGAGGGAGCTTGTTAGATTTTAACCAAAATACCTACCTGTTTTTTCTATGTATGTATTTTAAAGTATTTCAGGCAGGTAACACTTATACTCTAGGACAGGTAATGCAACACCTTAATGGTCTGAGACAGGCAAAGCAATACCTGATATTGAGTATGGATTGTCTATCGTTCAATGTTATCAAGCATTTGAGTGAGGAACAAATTTGCAAATGTATGCAGTTGTAACACCGATGCATCAGAGGTTGAAACCAGTGTAGCGACTTCTAGGCCTGAAAGTAGGTACCCTCAAGAAATTTGTCACTTGTACAGGTGATATGCAGTTCCTGCATAGGAAGATTTACCTTAAATTTATATTGCTGAATTATGAGGAGAATTTCAGAGATGAATATTTGAGAAGCCGTTTCAGCATCAACATGGTTTGAAGTTACCACTTCAAACAAATTACAGGAGAAGAAGAAGCCCGCTTTAGTTGGAGTAGCTCAATCTCCTGCTGCACATTCAATTGAGATTGTAACATCTTGATAAGCTTGCTTATGATATAGACGAGGAATCAGAGCACAACTGCACTATGTTATTTCATCTACTACACAAACGTAGTCTTTTATGTTGATATGCTATGCTACAATGATGAAATACCCTGTTTCTGTTCAGAAAGCAAGTTGAATTTGCTAAGGTAATTATCTCTTCATGTGCCCGTTGCATGCTAGTGCTGATTTCTAATTATTTAACCACCAGATCAAATGTTTATCTGAATGAAGCATAAATGAGTGAAACTTTTTATATAACTATTGCTGCTTTATTTTTAGTTCGTCTAAAACTAAATGCATGGTTTCAGAACGTCTAAGTTCAGTGGTAATAAACTGTGCAACCAATCTAAATTTAGAATTTTGACAGTAGAATTTGTTGATGTGACTGAAAGTTTAGAACAATGGAACAATAGTTACTCATCATCACATTTACACAAATAGCACCCAGCTGTTAATACAAAAACCATGCAGGCTCCTTGGAGAACCAGAGGCATTTCAAGTGCTGATTAAAGTAGATGACAAAGGACAGAGTAATACAACTTTCAGATAGTGTTTGGTAGTCTACAATAGTGATGTGAAGAACAACGGAATACTAAGATTTTGTGGGCTTAGTGTAAGTCACCCATTGGTTCAACCCAGTATATCTGGTATACATCTATTGGTAAGTAGGAAGGAATGAGGAAAGTAGACATGAGATCGGTTTGGGCACTTAAGACGACTTATATGAATTTTAAGCATGTGTAATGTACTTGTTACTCTCAAACAACTAATGGGTGGTGACAATGTAACGTTTCGCTTCACTATTCAGCCTGATGCTGAGAAATTGAGAGGGGTGTTTCAGTAGTTAAAGAAAACAGGATTGAAATCCAAGCCTACAAAATGTGAGTTTGTGTGTACAAGTGCTGAATTTCTTGGTGATGTAGTATACATAAACGACATGCTTTCTTATCAGTGAAGGTCGTACATAGTGTTTAAACACTGGCTCCATCATGCTAATAAAAAATATGTCCACATCTTTCTAGGTTTTATCTCAGATGATCAGTTGCTTACATACATGTGCCAGCCATCAGATGAGGTAAATTGGTTACACAGGTTGTTAAGGGTGATTAAGGTATGTACTGGCTGATGCACATAAATTTGCATATCACCAGAAAATATCAATGTCCGGTTTGATATGACTGAAACTGAAACCTATTAACATTTAAAATGGCAATCGGATTTCAGCAATTGACATAGCTACAAGAACCTTCTAGCCTGAAAAGCAAGTCTGTCCACTTATTTTCTGGAGTAGAACCTCATGGTAATATATATATAAGTTATTTTATGCTACTCTTGATTACGGCTATTAGAATGGCCACCGATTATAGTCATGCCTAGTGTAACGTGCTTTGATAAATATTGACAGAAAAGTCCTTGCTCCACTAGATTTGGATTAAGCCTAAGAAGTTTATGTCGAGCTAGGCCTTCTCTTTCACGTTGCAGGAAAATATAAAGACTTGGGTGACAGAACTTGAAGCTTAATCAGAATATTTTTTAAAGTTCATTAACAAATATATATATATATTCATGTACGTATAATACTTTCTTCTATGTAACTTATTCTTGGTAGTTATCAATGTTTTCAAACATAGTTAACATATAGCAGACAGTGACAGTGAAAAACCAACTCAATTTTTCTCAAATGAATTTCGAGCAATTACGTCTCTTCTTCAAGCTTTCAAGGCAATAACTAAAACGTGTAAAACTTCATTATCGTTAACAAATATTTGATGTAATTTCGAGTCCATGTTTTTTGGTTTTTAAATAAGGATTGCGCCTTTAAAACAATTTCACGAGTGGCGACGTATGGTGGTAGGTTATCTCTTTATGTAATTCATATAAAAGCGCTTTGACAACAAAATTTTACAACTTCAAACTTCACAGTAGAAGAAAAATCCACCACAGGCGTGTGAATTGAAGCGGAAACGATACTGAGTTCGACGATCTTAGTGGAGAGATTCAGAACTTAGCTTTTCCTGTGGCTTAGAAGGTTAGACACGAATAATAGAAAATGAAGGCTTCATGAATTTGGACTGAAAGTGCTTTTTTGTTTTAGAGTTTTAGAATGTAATTTCGGAAAATATTACAATTATAAATTATTGATATTTTTATCGGTAGAGCCTAAAGTACTGGTGTTTAGTTTCGTTGTAGGCAGAACTTGAAGTATTAGTCTTTCTTCATCAGACCTAACTTCTTGTGTTATATTTTGAATATACACAAAATCCAAACTCTATCTAAATGTATTCGATATTTTATAAGTGTTCTAGCATGTGAAGGTCCTGGCGAATATCGGTAACAGAGTATCTCAACTTATCTCAGCATATAATATGTGTTTTTATTTGTCTATAAGATATGGTGAAGCAGATGAAGATGATTCTTCGTGTGGTGGCGCCTGAGAACAAGCTTTTTGCGAAGAAAGTACCATTAATAAATACACTATTTATTAACATTAAATTCTGACCTGTATTATCTGAGTTATACTAAACATCACTGCAGACTAGTTAAAACGCTTACGCAAGAGTTACCTCCAGAACGAGATTAAAGTTTGACCCTCTCCTACCCAAGCATAGAACACGTGCATATATCAGTTAGAGGAATTAAAGAAAGCTAGCCATTGTAATGCTGTGATTGGTTGTTACACTTCAAAAACGAATCGGTAACAGCAAAATAGTGTTTTACCTAAACTTTTTTTTCTTTTTCTCTACTCATTGCCCATGCAGGTTTCAGATAGGGATTAGCAGTGAAAGTAGACGTAATGAAATACTCTAAACCAGAAAGTTTTCATAGATCATCATTATTTCACTGCGTTTCTTAAAATTACACAAAGATAATGTGGTATAAAAAGTATTTATAGTAAGCTAGTATGACAACGGAAAAGTGTTAAAGTTAAAAAAGCGTTTTTCTAGAAACTTTAAACATCTTGGGCTAATTTTCCAAAATGTGGCTTATACATTTTCTTTGATGACAAGGATGCTACTGCAATTTTAATTTTAAAGTTTTTAAACATTCACATGCAAGTAGAGGTGTAGATAAGGTTCGATAATTTACTAACAAAGGCAGGATATCCGTTAGTTATGATGCCACTGTGTTTTAAATTTGATTACATTTTGTATATTGCCAAGTCTAACGTAGCATGAATATTTTCAAAGAAAAAGAAAAGAAATGTTAACATATTGTAATCTTACAAAATAGTTGACTCTTAATTAGACGACATTTCCGTTTAGATAGCTACATTATTAACATTTTGCCTATATTTCTCCTGCTGTGAGGCTAATGTAAAGCTCATTACTTCTCAAAGTCATATAGTTTGAAAGCAATTTAGATGACAAAAAAGGAGTTTAAATTATGTATATATATTACTTAGCCTTAATGTATTAATTTCATTAGAAATGTAAATTATTTTAGCTTTTTATTGGCTTATCAGCATAATAAAGTTTAAAGTATGACAATGAAAAGAATCTTATAGAATCGTATATTCGATGAAATTCTATAACTGAACATAAAATGTTAAAACAATTTAGCAAATGTTTATTCATCAATAACTTTCCTAGAACACAATAACTATGAGAACGAAGAAAACATTTTAGTTTGATGAAAACCAGATGGACCACAGATATGATTAACAGAATGTTTACTTTTATATTAGTAGAAACTTGTTTTATATATCGACATTTTGGACTAGGTTTATTCCATCTTCAATACGAAAATGATATAAAAACAAGACAGAAAACTATGAATTCCAAAAGCAGTCAGTATTTTACAAAGTATTTGAAAAAATAAATAAAAGATGGGGCAAATGCTAAAAAAAAAGTTCAGTTGAAACGAACTCACTGTGTTATTAAATTACTGAATATTTTTTTGGGGGAAATTATTAATTTTTTCTTTAATAAGAAGAGTTTCCTTAATTAGTAGTTCTGTGTCAGAATAATCAATTGTCAAGATTTTAATGTTTCTATCTGAGGAAAGGTGGTTGATATTTCCTTAGTTTTAATCCAGTTCCATAAGAAATATTTTGATCTCACGAATTAATTGTAGACAAAATTTGTCAGATATCTGTAGAAGAAACTACTTGACAATTCCTATTTGTATCTATCTATTTGAAACTTTATGAAACATTTACAAATAAGGCCCCCACACTTTTGGGCCTAGAAGTCTCGACTATACTCTTGGTACATGGAATACTGTTCTTAAACAGCATCAGGAGTGAAATGGACTTTGATAAATAGTGAGAGAAAAGTCCTTGTTCCACTACATTTGGACTGAGCTTGAGGAAGTTTCTGTAAAGCTGGACTTTCTTTTTGAAACTGCAAGAAGATTTGAAGAATATCCAGTAGCATCAGTCAAAAAGACTGTAACTATGTGACTCTATACTTTGAACAATCACAATCAGATTTCCAGGAGTCAGAGATCATGTTAAGTAATTAAGCATCACACACTTTCTTTACGTGAGTATGATACTTAATGGACTGCCCACTCATCATTAGCCATCGTGAGAATAGCTAAGAAGATTTAATTTATAGTTACAGTGAATAAACCTTCTTCTTGCTCTCCACATCAGTTTAATGTATTACTCAGTAATCAATGAATACAAAGATAGTAACACTTTGTTCAAGCAATAAAACGTTTCCTTCACAGGCATCTGTTATAGAGGTCGCTTTGTTTCACGTTTTAAAGATAAATTCCTGTTCTGAAGTCATAAAAAAAATAACTTTTTAAAAATGGCATACATCTCTGACTTCATATTTATAGAACAGCTGAATTATGATACAAGATCACCACAAATACTTTTCCTTTGTGGTTATTTATCATTATGTATGTATATATATATATATATTTAATTTTAATAATTTGCGATTTTTCAGTTACATCTCTAAGGAATCGAATTTGGCAAATAACTACGGATTTACAAACTATGTATTTTTACTTTATAATGCAAAGTTCTTTAAAATAAAAACGTATGTATGTATGTATATAGATAAGTTTCGTTACAATACATCTACATATTGACAACTTCTGTGCACGTAGTTGAATCCAATTTCTTGAAATCATTATACAATATTGCTTTCTGGTGACAAAACTTGAAGTATGACCAGAATAGGCTTGAACGTTCATAGATATGTGTCAACGGAATGCAGAGTCATAAGGGTTAGATGGTTATAATCCGGTTCTACGAAAAGGATTTCCCTTCACACGAATCTATTGTAGATATCATTTTGTTATAAAATTGACAGTAGAACTAAAAAAATATCAGAATGTATACGTAGGTATTGGGCATTTATAATAGTAAATACTTGTAGGCTTAGAATAAGATAAACTGTTGCTTTATAAGTCAGCATTGTACTACAAAGTGATAAATAAACAACATTAAATAAGTACCCTCAGTTTTTGAAGTTATATATCGCCTTTTTAAACATAAGATTCTCTGATCTTAAATACACTTAATTAAATATGCATATTTATTGTAATAATATCTAGTTCTTGCCATTATGTGAAATCACATGAAATCTTTCAAAAAATGAAAATATTTTATATCTTTAAGCTTCTCTGAGACTACGTATTCAAAGTTAAGAATATAATTGTAATTATAATATCTGGAAAACTTTACAATGAAAAAGCCATTATGTTGAAAAAAAGTTACAACACCAACAACAAAGTAATTACAATTTGAAGAGCAAGGTATACCATGTATAAAAAAGAATAGCTTTATGGAGCGGTGGAAGGGAAGAGGGAGGAAGAAAGCTTCCACAATAGCTGCCGGTCGTGATCTGAAACGCATGAGCTTGCTGGATCATCGTCTGTCGTCCACAGAACTTAAAAGAGCATGGCAGGAAACTTCAAGGATCACTGTCTCCGCGCGCATCGTCCAACCTCATCTGTGTTCAGTCGGTCTCCTAGAAAGATGGCCAAGAAAGAAACCCGCCTTCACCAGCAATATGAGGCTCAACTGGTCCAAAGAGCATGCTGACTGAACTGAAGCAACATGGAGCAAAGTGATCTTCTCAGACGGTTCAAAGTTCAACCTGTATAAGTTTGATGGGAAGCGTCTTGATGTGGAGAAGAGTTTCATCTAACATATTTGAATGCAACTGTGAAGCATCTATAGGACCAGGTGATATGTGAATGCATCTCTGGCTAGGGTGTGAGACGATTGCATTTTGTGAAAGGTACTGTCAATGCCAACAAGTACATAGAGATCACTGAGTCCCAGTTAAAGCCAACTATTTGGGATCACTTCAGTACATATTACAGGATGACTAGGTTCCATGCCACATAGCTAAAAAGTTTGATAATATTTATGAACTCTTTGAAGTAGGTGTGAAATAAAGAGGAAATTTTCACCCTACGTGTACTGAAAAAACATATTAATTTTTATTTGATTACTTCAAATGACAGACTATCTTCAAAGGGAGAGGATCAAGACACTATGCTTGCCAGGCAACAGCCCAGATCTCGGCCCTATAGAAAACTACTGAAAGGACATGCAGTACCTTGGAAGTGCACAAAGCCCTAAGCCGCGTGTGGCATAATGAACTCACTCTTGCCTACATTCAGTCCCTCGTCAACTCTATGCCACTGCGATGTCAAGCAGTTATCAAGGCCACACAGGGCACAATCAAATATTAAAACAAGAAACATATTCTGTACCAATTTTTGTCAAATACATTAGTGGTGTTAACTTTGAATATAAGGTTTCTTATTCAGAGAAGATTTTCGTATTTGCCAAGTATTTGTTGATCACCTGATTTTAATGCGTTTTTTACGGTAGGTTTGTTAATAAAGATGCATGTATGTGTTTGTATGACTGAAATATGAGTCAGCTTACACCACACTATGTCCATAACCGTTTTACACTAGTTCTTATACTCCAACAATACATAACCTTGTAAAAAAAAAGTACAGGAACCAAGAAAAATGTAAAAAAAATGGGTAATGTAATAATTTATTCTGCTACTGCAATTATAGATGAAGAGCAGGTTAGGATAAATAGTTCTATTTTTATGTTCTGGAGGTCGTTTTGAAAGGCAATAAACAAACAAATGTAAGTATATATATATTGTGTTTGAATTGTACTTTCCTCCCTACATCGAGCCTGTATTTATATAGCTGTTTGAAGAATGCGTAGCATAAATTCTAATAATATGTTAACCAATGAAAAAAGCTGTTTTAAGATAATGTATGTACCTTAAAACAGGAGATTTCAAGTAGCATTAATACTAATAATTTGTTATCTTGAATTAATCAATGAAAAAAGCTGTTTTAAGATAATGTATGTACCTTAAAACAGGAGATTTCAAGTAGCATTAATACTAATAATTTGTTATCTTGAATTAATCAATGAAAAAAGCTGTTTTAAGATAATGTATGTACCTTGAAACAGGAGATTTCAAGTAGCATTAATACTAATAATTTGTTCTCTTGAATTAACCAATGAAAAAGCTGTTTTAAAATAATGTATGTACCTTAAAACACTTATTGCCAGCACAGCTGGATTGATGATCAGAATTCCGAAATTGAATAATTTGATAAATTTATACGGAAAGATATAAAATGATTTAGTTAATTAAAAACACCCGCTGCGCATGTAATGATATTTATTCTTTTTAATCGTATAACCTGCAAAGTGGTCGATTTTGAAATATGGTTCAAAGAAGAGATTAACTTTTCTGGAAACGAGCCATAGAGTTGCAGACGAAGTCCTTGTTAAGAACGTGTGTAAAAATAAATAAGTTAGGGATTGGAGAATATTTAAAGCGATATTAGTATATAATTGCTTTGCTGACTGTTGCAGCAAAATATATTAATTTTCAGTTTCCACTCCTGTTTGATTATGTGTTTCCTTCGTATATTCGTGCAAAGCATCTCAAAAAATATCTGCGCTACATACCTAATTTTGAACTGATAGACTAGAGAGAAGGTAGCACACTGTCAACTCCTGGGCTACTCTTGTCTGACCAAATAGTGGGATTTGACCATCGCCTTTATATTGCACTTACAACCCCGAAAGTGGGGAGGGCGAATTTCTTTTTTTATTTTTTATTTTTGCGGTAACTAGACGATAAGTTTGGATCCGAAAATCCACCTTCCGCTACGTTAACCATTGGGCTATGCTTGTCCATTCCACTTCTATAACCATTATTGCTAACTTTTATTATGTATTATATTTTTTTTCATTTTAGTTATTGTCAAGAGTGTAAATAAATGGCCAAAACAAAGCAAAATAAATTAATATTTATAAATATATCATTATTTTTCTACAACTTATTTCAAATTTTGGACAGAGCGATGCTGAACTCAGAATGAGGAGTTATTGTGAGTTTGATTCTTTCTTAAAGTACGCTGTAAACAGTTCTATGAGTGGACACTTTGTATACTTGCCATCACTAAAAACTACTGATAAAGAGTTACCTCGGTTTATAGATGATTTTTCTAAGACAGTTAAGTAACACAAATCACTTGTTGATTCATAACTGTTTCATATCAATCACACAAATAGACAAAAATGTGATCAATATTCAAGTTTACTCCAATTACTTCTGGGTACTTTATGTAGTTTGCTTAAGAAATGGATGGTTTTACCCATTTGTTTTATTAGTTCTATACAATAGGCAAAAATATAAAATTCCACAACATGATATAGTTTGTAGATCCCAGAGCTAGTGAAGGATTAAAATAAAATCGGTGTTTTCAGGATTGATCGGGATATTATAGTTAGGTATATCTACACAATGTCATCGTAATCGCTAATATGATTTTGGAACTGCCACAAATGTAAGTTAGTAACAGTCAGTGGTGTAGTGGAGGAAAATTTCGTTTACTCACTTTTCGTTTCACCTGCCTTGGACTCCTGCCATGAAAAATGTTATTTTACCTTTTTCTTTTACCACAACACTACAGGTAATCATGTGATTTAAATTACATGAAACATATTTGTATACTCCATCCCAGACAAGGTATTTGGAATTGCTATGTCATATTTAACATCTTGTACTATATAATTATATAAGTTATTTTTCAACATCTTTAGTGTAGTATAATGGTGAGGAAAGAAAACATCTCCTTATTATCCTAACCATCGATTGGGAGTATAGTTTTACTCCTGTATGTGTGTATATAAACTGTACAATTGGAAATGTTTTATCTGATTTTGATCACATTTTATAGAAAGGTTGAGTGTTCCTGAAGGAACAATCGATTAACACTTGGTGAATGTATGTCAAAGGTCAGGGTCACACTAAAAGTCAACTCTATAAATCAAAAGATTTTGTATAATTGTGGTCAAATTTTGTTCAAAGACAGATTGATTAAAATTTACTGAATGTCCATCACTTTCATTATAATAGTAGCAAACTGGAATTTTGAAGTAAAGGTTAAAACTTGTGAATAAACTAAGTTAGAAAGATAATCTTGGTTCCTAGACCTACATTTTTGTGGGCGAAAAATTGTTTGAGGTATATTTTAGGTTGGTTACTGCATAATTAGAAAAAGCTTCGTGGGGCGGAGATTTAGGATTTGGAGTCAATGAATATCTGGTGACTCTGACAAAAAATAAACCAATTGAGATAAGCACTGTTTAATTAACACGTTTATTTAGCCATAATGAAACTTGCTTTATCACACTTCGTACGTTAACTCTTTCAATGTTATATTTACAGATAAACAGTTCTTTCGGTGCCAAGTTCATGTTTAGATACATAATAAAAAAAAGAGACACGCGTTTTAAAACTTCATTATTTAGCTGAAACTTGAATGTAGTAAATTTCAAGATTTTAGGAAGGGGAGTACCTTTTTAATCTTGGAACAAATTTCTTCATTGTCCATGACATTGCTTTAAAGAGAGTAATATTTATTTGTCCAAGAGTAAAATAGTTAATTGTATAATCATTACTTTAAGTAGTGTTTAGGGTAACCAGGATTACTTTATATTTTCACTGTGAAGGAAAAGCATACGGTTAGCTCAATATTAACCAATATTCTAATTTTAAAGCATAAAGAGTTAGAATTCATACACAGAGATGGCCACTGATACCATTTAATCGAAGCAATATATAATGTTTATTTACAATGGAATTTTCTTTTTACTGTTGTCATTAGAAGATAAAAGATTAGTAAATATATATATTTATATTTGAAATTACGTTTTCAGAAATCAATAGTTTCAGAAACACCAGTGAGTTTACTTCTCCTGCTAATAGAATATGCATATGTAGTATGAAAATAATTCAGTACTCACTTGTTAATGGTAAAATCCATGATGATAGATATAAAAAATAACTTCTATGATTACAGGTTGATTGGTACTAAGTCTATGCCAGAAATCATATAAACAGCACACTTGCTTTACTTACGTATTATGTATTATTTTACGCAATAATTACACTAAAAGTTTTCCATGGAAATCAATCGTACATGATTTATGTTAAACATTTCCAGATAAGACATACGTACACTATCGAATTGTAAGTTATTTGTGAAGCATTTTCAGTTAAAATGTATATAAAATTAAGCATTTTTAACTTAAACGAATACATTAAAGTAAGATCTCGTTTAAAAGATTTCCAGATTAAGCAAATATGATATATTCTAGATTAAACCTGCATTGTGTATGAAACTGAAAATTTGAAACAAAGTGTGAAACATTTCTATATAAAATTATATTTAGCGTAAGAACTTCCTGTTCATTTATATTTCATGTGTGAAACACACGTAGTATAATGTAACTGCAGATAAACTATTTTCTCGATTAAAAACGAAAATGTCACAATATCGTTATAGATCTATGACAGCCACTTGTGTATTAGATGTTTATAAAACAGAAAGTTTCAGTTAACCAATTCCGTGTCTGAAAGCTATTTAGAGTCAATGGTTAACTCCGGTTTCAGTGGCACAAGCGGATAAGAATGGCGATACAACTCTTCTGAACGGGATTCCAGTCCCTATCAGCTATTAGGTTGAATATATTTTATAACTAGTTAGATTGAAGCAAAAATGAGGTAAAATATCTTGCACACGGGCACAACGATTAAGCACGAGCGATCTTTGAACCTGTAATATTTTGATTACTAACCACGAGGCCGTGTTGTTCACGTTTGGTGTTTATGGTAGCAGTGTAAATAATACAGAATATCCTGTTTTACAAGTATAGCAAACCGGAGCACATTAATCTCATTACCTTAACACTGTTATATGTACATTAATCTTCAATACAAAATATACACAGTTAGATAGATATAATTAAGGCCAATTTATTAGTGTACACATTTAACTGTAGTTATATTTAAGTCTATGATATTTTATATGAATCACCATTACTAAGTAACAGACAACACAATTTGATGTACAATACCTTCCCACTTGCAACCTGTGAACAAAAACGAAGTAAAATAATGATTGGAAGACATACTTCGAATATTGATTTAGAGATGGCGTATTAATAAGGTGAAAAGTTGAAAGTGCACTTATTTCATAATAATAATGTATTTCATGATAGCTTTATAGCAATATTTTAATGTAAATAAACAAAGATTAAGTAGGTCGTAACCTTTTGCATGTTATGTTCTTTAAGCTGAAACATGAAGACGACTGAAAATCACTTGCTAGAGAAACAAGAATACCAAGCTAATTAAAAATAGACGCAATTAACTGTGAACCTTTGAACATAGCAAACAAAAAACTCACAAAAAACGAAACCAAGTTGTTAGTCCTTAATAATCAAGGCGAAAACCAATCAGGTTGTTAGTCCTTAATGGCCAAAGCAAAAAAAATAAATAAATAAAAATCAAACCCAATTGTTAGTCTTTCGTTATACACATTCTTATCAAGCACGGGTACTTGCTTATTATTAAAGACTAATAAATGGGTTTGGTTTTTTCTTTCATTATTAATGACTAACAACTCGGTTTGGTTTCTGCTTTGGTTATTAAGGACTAACAGTTGGTTTCGGTATCTTGCCTTGATTGCTTCAGTGAAGTTAGCTGTCATGAATAATTCTTGATAATTGTTCGTAGCCGACCAATAGGCCAAGATCGCGTTTAACCATATGGGCTGGCGACCAGGTCAAGGTATCCACTTTGTCATTGGCCTAGCTCTTTACTTTGTAATTTTTGATTACTGCATTTACAACACGGAAGGATGTTATTTTCAAATGTCCAGAGGATGATGGATTATACTTTTCATAGGTATATTCTATGTCATGAACGTACAGAGAGATAACCGGCTTTATAAACTATAGCTCTTCTAACACGCAACAGCTACCTCGCAAGAACTGTACCCTTCATGATCCAAACCTGTTTTGTTTTTGTTTTTATTTTATTTTCCTGACTAGAGCCTTGCCTCAAATTATTAGTTCCTCGTGCTTCCATTAATCACAATTTTTGCTAGCGAGAAAAAAGGGGATCGATATGACTGTGTGTGTATTAATTAAAACACTGATGTCTCTCAGTTTTATCAATATTGTCATAAATGTAATACTGAATGCCTCACTAGCACCGAATCTGCTTTAAAACTTTTCAAAATTCTTTAAACGTGTTCGAGTGCTTCTGAGTTTGTTTGTTTTTGTGTTTTCAGTATTTCAAAACAAGAACAGTCTATCACTATGTTATTTATTTTGACATTTATTGGAAAAAGCAGTGTGATAAAAAGTTTGATCGTAGCATGTAGAAACAAGAATTGAAAGTCACTGTAGAAATATGAAACGTTTTGAATAAGTCTATTCTGCTCTTCTTAAAGATTTCCTCCAGTATTTTGAAAACGATTTTCATGAGGATCTCATTCTTAGTGCGGAGGAATAAAATTAAGAGGACTGTGATATAAACTTCTTGCTATCATATACTTCTTACTTATAAACAAACAGAACTGTTTTTGATTTTTGGCACAAATCCCCTCCCCCACAGTTTCTGAATTCACTAGATGCTTACTTGAAGGGTGATATTGAAGATAATATAACACGATGTGCGAAAATGGTTTTCAAAAGATATTATTACGAGAATGATTTCTGTCCAAGAAAGTTATCCTCTCTGCCCACCTACAGCGATGACTATAGTGATTTTTTTATATTGTTTTCTTTGATAAGAATTTGATATAACAAAATTATATACGAACAAAAAATTATTTAAAGGACATTATTTTAAACCAAGTGAGCACAAATAGAATATTTCCACATACCTCTTATTATCCAAAAGAGCGTTTTTTAAATGTAATTGTTTGAAAAAAATATTGCTACCAATGTAATATACAGCTATCAAAAGTTAAACCTTTCTATAACTTAGTGAATGTAGCTGTACTTATTCAATGTGGTAGTTGAATTGGACTAGTCAGCCCTGACGTATGATAAACATGTCTCTAGGGCCTTTCTATCTTTGCACATGAATGCTACCATTAGTGATCTTAGCTAGTGAGTTTCTGATCACATGGGAAAATGAAGAAATTTAAAGTTAATTTTGTCCGTGTTGGATAGGAACTGTAGGTAAATAAAAAGTATTTTAGGAGCTACAGCAGATCTTAGAAAGTCAAAACTCTCATATTCACCTTAGTCTTTGCGCTGTGCTGATATCTGTACTTTTACAATCAACAGAAATCTGAACTAAATTATTTTTATTAATGTTTTTGTTCAACCAGAATCATATGATCCTGTTGACTTATATTCAATAAAGTGTTTCTATTTGTAAACAGTCTTTGTGTGGCCATTTTACCGTGGTCAAGTCACGTTTATTCAGAGTTTTTTTTTAACAAGTCCTCTCGAATTTCTTTCAATTCGTAATTTATTGGTGATGTGAATCAAATACGCTTACGAATGCTCAAAGGTGCTACGAAAATAGACTTAAGACAATTGTCTAGATTGCTTGGACTCAGAAACAAACAACCAAAAGTTTCGCTAAATTCTTTCAACTATTGGGACAAAAACCAACTCGGTAACTGGAACAGAACCTTAATAGAGTTACATTGTAGACTCAATTTAGTGGAAACCATAGCCATCTAATTAAGTCATGTACAAAGCTTGAAAGCGCGGTCCATATGAGAACTAGTTCGTATATGCAGGTATATCTCAAAATGGTACTTTAATATCATGTTTCTGAGATACCAATGTCCATAAAACTGAAAATCGACCGCAAGATGCACCACACCTATCTCCTCCAGATGTCATTGTGCAGCCTCACTATTTATCAGTGGGTAAACAATACTGTAGTGCTGCCAGAGGAAGAAGCCTTTCAAGATGCTACTCTGAACTTAGTGACCTGGCAGGACATTAGTAAGCACAGGAACTACCAGAGCTGTGCTCGATCTCGTGAGGTATTAATTAGTTTGAGCAAAGCCACCACTAGCTAACTAATTAGCATTAGCTCCATTTTGGATAACGGATATAAAGTTGAGGTCAGCAAATCAGTGTGATTCTTTTTATAGGTGCTGTGCTTTGTAGAATGAATACTATCGTCTCTGATCTTGGCTTAAGCAATGTCATCTTAGAGATGGACCTACTGCATAAGTTATCTGCCAGTATATCTTATGTAATAGGTGAGCAACAGTTTTGTACAAATATCATTCAATACTGGAAAATGGATTGCAGAAACTTTGAACTCCTTATAAAGAAGGAAGTCACTATTCTATGACTTTCCATTGTATACTATAGACCAGTGCAATTTCACTTCTGGTGAAAAAGATAAGAAATATTTAGCCTATATATACAAAATAACGATCTATGTCTCCAGAATATATATCTTTATTAGCTCAATATTTTGCTATTACAGCTTCGCCAGCTGGATTATTGAACTTGTAGGGTATTAATAGTTTCTGTTTGTTATGGATTTCGCGCAAAG
>NW_013666365.1:373075-373931 GCF_000517525.1 Limulus polyphemus
CCCCCACAGCTGAAAGGGCGAGCATGTTTGGTGTGACGGGGATTCGAACCCACGACCTGCAGGTTGCGAGTCGAGCGACCTAACCACCTGGTCATGCCGGGCCCAATAGTTTCTGACAAAGCTGTAATAGCGAAAAATTGAACTAGCAAAGATATATATATTCTGGAGTTATAGGTTGTTAGTTTATTTAAGGAATACAAAAACTATGTCGTTTAAATGTATCGTTAGAATCTGACATTGTGTAAACAACAAAATTCTGACATAGATAGTAAGTACAATGTTGGTTGAATATATGATTGAAGATATGACATGGAAAACAGATACGACGTGGTTAAAGAATTTGCTAAAATTAAGTCTGAAAAATAAATACAATGTGGTTTAAAGATATTATTAAAAAACCCAGGCATTGAAAATAAATGCAGCGTGGCTTAACTTTCTGTTTCTAATATTGATAGCTATTTATTTTGTTTTTGGTTCAAAATTTCGTACAAAGCTACAAAAGAGCTATCTACGCAAATCGTTCCTAATTTGAACCGAGTAGAGCCAACAACACCTGACGTCACACCTTTAACCACTCTTGTGTGACCAAATAGTAAAATCTGACCTAAGGCCCAAAATGCGAAGCGCTTTTTTGTGACGAAGGGACATGAAATCAAAATTCTCAAAATCACAGTCCAGACAAAACCACGTCAGGCTCAACATGGAGAGCAACACAATGTTCTCGCTTACGTTTCTTTGCATAAAACCATATATGTATTTCTAAATTAATCATATAAATATAACAAATGAAGGATTGTTTGTTTGTTTGTTTTGGAATTTCGCGCAAAGCTACACGAAGGCTATCTGCGCTAGCCGT
>NW_013666365.1:374931-375805 GCF_000517525.1 Limulus polyphemus
AAAGGGCGAGCATGTTTGGTGGGATGCGGATTCGAACCCGCGACCCTCAGATTGTGAGTCGAGCGCCTTATCCACCTGGCCATGCTGGGCACACAAATGAAGGAGTAGAGTGATTCTATATTTCCTTAACTGAAATGAATCACTGGTAAAAAATATCATCCAAACCCGATTGACAGCAAATAAATGTTCCAAAGTTATCTAGATATTCTTAGAGTATACTTAAATAATTTTACTAGAAATCATTCATCTTGAAAGGGCCACCTCCAGTGACACAGTGGTATATCCGCGGACTTACAACGCTAGAATACCGGTGTCGATACCCGTTGTGGGCAGAGCACAGATAGCCCATTGTGTAGCTTGGTGCTTAATTACAAACAAACAAACAAAATCTTGAAAGGCGCACCGAGCTTAATGGAAATGATTTTTAATTGCAGTGCAGATATCTATTAAGTATAGGTAACAGTTTCAAATGTTTTCCATATAAAACACCATAAGTAGATGTAACTCTTTACACGATTTAAGATGGATCTTTAAGATTCTCCTAAAATGTTTCAAAATCTAATTTAAATAGTGTTTTTTGTTTGATTTTTGCAGACACTAAAGTATAGACTGAGCCCTTCAGCACGTTTTGATGACAAAAACACAGCAATTACCTAATGTGGTCCTGATGATTAAAATATGTCCGTCAACCGTCTTGACGACTAAAAGTCCTCTGTCTACAGGTAGCAAGTCCTATTAACTTATATATGTTCTGTGCTGTCTACAAGTAGCAAGTCTTATTAACTTATATACGTTCTGTGCTGTCTACAGGTAGCAAGTCCCATTAACTTATATATGCTCTGTGGCACTGGTATTGAAGATCAAAATACACTCT
>NW_013666365.1:376805-391417 GCF_000517525.1 Limulus polyphemus
CGTACACCTCTTATTGCCAAATTTCTTGATCATGCATATATAGCAGAAATATGGTCTATGTGATGTACGTTTGCTTTTCACGCTTCCACATTTTGAGTGATCTCAACCAGTCTTGGCACATGCATCCTTAGACGCCATCGGGAAGCGACATAAGGAGGTGGAGTTCGGGCCTGCCTCCGCCCCCTGTGTCACTTCCCTGGGGCTTCTATATCTTCCTCGTGCGCTGAGCGGGTACGTTAGCTGGTTAGGTATAAACACGGACTTAATACTTTTCTAGTGAACCTTTCCGTCACCATAGTTTTAGTCCACGGTTTTCATTCAGATCTTAAAATTTGGGAAGTTTTCTGGGATACATACACAGGTTTGCACGTTAGAACACAACTAGATCAAGGGTTTCTACACAAGTTTGCACGTTAGAACACAACTAGATCAAGGGTTTCTACACAAGTTTGCACGCTAGAACATAATTAGTGCAGGGAATTGATGACGAGGAACCTACTTTGAGACAAAAAAGTTCGAATTCGGCTTCAATGGGTAAGAAAGATTTGTTTTGAATTTCGCGCAAAGCTACACGAGGGCTATCTGCGCTAGCCGTCCCTAATTTAGCAGTGTAAGACTAGAGGGAAGGCAGCTAGTCATCACCACCCACCGCCAACTCTTGGGCTACTCTTTTACCAACGAATAGTGGAATTGACCGTCACATTATAATGCCCCCACGACTGAAAGGGCGAGCATGTTTGGTGTGACGGGGATTCGAACCCTCGATCCTCAGATTGCGAGTCGAGCGCTCTAACCACCTGCCCATGCCGGGCCAGAGTAAGAAAGAAAACCTTATTACAAATTGTACAATAACAAATGTACAATGATTCGACAAAGTTTTGTCATAATCAGGTGCAGGGATTTCAACAGAAGTTCGCACGTTATAACTCAATTAGATCAAGGGTTTCTACAACAGTTTGCACGTTGGAACCCAACTAGATCAGGGGTTTCTACAGCACAATGAACTAGGTCAGGAATTTCTATAGAGATTTGCAAGCTAGACCACAACTATTTGAGGGGTTTCTACAGAGGTTTGCACATTAAAACACTAGATCATGGATATCCATAAACGTTGCACGTTTGAATACAGTTAGGCTTTCTAATGTATATGATGGTCTACTAATAATACTATTGTACATATCTATGTTTTTTTATTTTTCTTGAACAAACAAATGTAAATATAATGCATACAACTGATTGATATCTGGACAAAATTATTTATGTTTCTAATGTGGTATTAGTTCTTGGTTTTATTGTTATTTCATCTTTGACTTAACATGAGATTTTGATATTTAATAAGCACATATATATTCAACCATACTATAAAAACTGGAATGACAGCTGTTAAAACAAACGTTTGGTGGCCTTTTTCTGGTTTTTGTTCTGAGAAATAGTTTGTTATTCCAGTAAAACTTACTGTTTTTCAGCTAAGAAGTACAATTTACATTGCTTTAATTAAAAAAGTAATTTTATGTTGTTACACTACTACGTCTTACTCTGTTTTCAGTTGAGAAGTATTTTTGTTTTGACGTACTACTATAACTTACTCTGCTTCTCACATAAATAGTTTTGTGAGTTATATCATTAGAACTTACTCTGTTTTTCATTTTAGGAGTATTTTTGTGTTGACGTGCTACTATAACTTACTCTGCTTCTCACATAAATAGTTTTGTGATTTATATCATTAGAACTTACTCTGTTTTTCATTTTAGGAGTATTTTTGTGTTGACGTACTACTATAACTTACTCTGCTTCTCACATAAATAGTTTTGTGAGTTATATTATTAGAACTTACTCTGTTTTCAGTTGAGAATTATTTTTGTGTTGACGTGCTACTATAACTTGTTATTAATTCTTACCTTAAAAGTCTGTTTCGTAAATTACTTAAATAAAACTAATTATGATTCCAATTCATTTGATCAATCTGGTTCACGCCATAACAGTTTCTGCTTATGAAAACTGGTGTTGTATGTAGCGTCTAGACCATTACTATGTCTGTTGAACCACAGTCAGCCTGATGAACCTTGATATTTGGCAAAAGGTTTCGTCGGCAATGGACATGGCAGGTGTAGTGCGGTTGATATATTGTAGCACATTCTCCATTGTTTTCACTTATGAGTTCTTGGAATTACTCTGTTTTCGTTTGTTAAATAGATTTTGTTGACATACTACAATAACTTATTCAGTTTTCAATTGAGAAGTAATTTTGTTGACGTATTGCTACAATTGCGTCTTATCTGAGTTATTTTATGTTGTTATACTACTAGAGGGTTTACATATAACACTTTAGTGTCGTGTAGCTTGATCTTACCGATGTCTAAATACATTTTAAACATAAAAAAGTTCAAATAAATAAGTTATACAAATTGATTTTTTACAAACATATATATTTATATGAACAGCCGGTGTGTCAAATGGTATAGTTTTTGTCGGTCGTAACAAATATTATGCACTGGCTACAGATTTGTATTTTGTAAATAACTTACTGTATTAGAAGTGTAAAAATAAAGCTGAAATTATAAATAAATGAGATCACCGTGACCGTATAAAATTATTCCATTAAATATTCATTGTTTCTTTCTAGCTATTTAAATAAAAATAAAACACTATATTATCTCATGTTCGAAAACATTAAGGCGATTAATAAAGTATTGTTTTAGTGACATTTCGAACATAAATGTAAATTATTTACAGCTTACCTTTTCAAAAATCGAAGTTTTGTAAAGAAACCAATAACCAGAAACAGAATCACCCTTTTGTTTCAACGATAGCAGCTGACATTTGACAAATGACGTATTCTCACTCCGCTCATTTCTGAATTTTAGGTTAAGTTGGCAATATAATTGCTTTTCCCTCATGTTAGACCTATACATATTGATGTAACGTTAACGTAGAAACGATTGCTCACAAATAGGTCTAGAGAAAGACATAAATCACGAGAAATAGCAGGGTCGATAAGTTTACACTGGTAGGCGTAGTTCTTAGTGTTTACAAGTTAGCTGCTCACTTGTAGTGAGAAACACGGGTAATGGAGTCCATTCTTAAGATTGTAATTACCTCACTGTTTTCTTGGCCTAACCATTTTTCAGTGAGTGTTAATGATAGCGTGTAAGTGAAACAGTACACTTAGCTAGTAGATTAATGATTTTTTTTGTACATTTCGTTCTGTGTACTGACCGCTCAATTAATGTTTGAGAGATGTTGGTTTATATGCATTAAGTTTATAAGTATGTAATGTTTCCAATACAACATAATTACTATCGTTTAAGTATATATCACCTCGACAATTAAGTTTCATAGTTGAAGCTTGTGTTACGTGATTAAGACGTGCTAAAAATATACGTTGAGATGCAGCCACTCATAGAAATTAATGAGAGCTTACCTTTCCAGCTTACCTCCTAGTTTTCAGGAAAAGTGTCAAAACATAATTACTTCTGAGGTGGCTGAGAAATGAGTTCATGTCGTGGAACAAGGTTCCAGTTTCTGCTGCAACTTTCCTTAAACCTTGTTCTAATTACGATTTTCAATCTCCTAAGTCCAGCAGGTCTGTCTGATATGAGTTATGTAGCTCTATGATTGATCTAATAAAATCCGTTTTAATGATTTCTATCAAAATATACGTGATATGTTTTTTGTAAGAGTATTTTGCTTAATTGAAACACATAGAACTATATGTGTAAGATAGACAAGTAAATAGAGGTGTAAGGATGTAAGGTGTACAATGATTGTATGTGCTTCACCCTGGGTGTGTTTCAAAGATGTAAGGTGTACAATGATTTTATGTGCTTCACCCTGAGTGTGTTTCAAGGATGTAAGGTGTACAGTGATTGTATGTGCTTCACCCTGGGTGTGTTCCAAGGACGTAAGGTGCGAAATGATTGTATCGCCCTGGATGAGGTCCTAGGACTTAAAGTGTGCAATTATTGTATGCGCTTCACTTGGGCGAGGTCCAAGGACGTAAGGTGTGCAATGATCGTATGCGCTTTACCATGGGTATGGTACAGGGACATAAAGTATGAATACAGTGAACATGTCATATGTCTTAGTTAGTTTTGTATACCGTCCCTACAAAGCTACAAGTGAAAGACATTGTGGTAAAAATATGTTTACTGTATAACAATAGTTACTTGAACAGAACTATAGTATCAAATTACAAAACAGATCAAACGCAACGGAAAAAAAAGTTTAAGTTTGGGTCTCCTACTGATATGTAACAAATGGTGTGAGTAGTGGCTATGTAACAATGGTTTGTTTTGTTTGTTTGTAGTTAAGCACAAAGCTACACAAAGGGTTATCCGTGCTCTGCCAACCACGGGTATCTAAACCCGGTTTCTAGCATTGTATGTCCGCAAACATACCGCTGTGCCACTGGGGGGCGTGTAACAATGGTCAGCCGATAATGGCTACATTTCAGTATTATGTTCGTCTACATGTTTGTGGAACGAAAACGTAAAACAGTTCAATACAGAGTGTTTATGAAACATCACATACAATTAGTGAAGGATCTGAGTGTCTTAAGTTGATTTGATCCATTTACTCTTACATCACAAATGCTTTTGTATTTAATATCCTAAAATTATTTTAAGAACAAAGAATACTAATTTCTATATTTTTACTTATTTGTAATTAGTCGGAGCCTTTAAAAATGTGCTATTGAAATGTATTTTTCTAATAATCTGATATTTCAAATTAACCTTTTTAAGAGAAATAAATCTCCTCCTAACGTCTACAAACAAAAAGTATATTTCTTAAACATATTTAAATTAACTGTTAAACGAAGTGTTAGTAGCCTTTTCAAAAATCTTTTCATTCTTTATGCATATTATATCTTACACTTTATTTTGCATATAACTGATTATTACGATACGGTTTAAGATTAATTCAATACATTTCTGACCATAATGTGAACAAATGCAAGAAAAAAATGAATTGGTATCATGCTGAATTAGAATCCGGGTTTCGATACCCGTGGTGGGCAGAGCACAGATAGTCCATTGTGTAGCTTTGTGCTTAACTTGAAACAAACAAACAATAATAAAAAACAATCATGCTGAAATAAGACAAGTTAAAAACAGTAAAGGATTCATATATACGAAAATTAATCACTTAAATCAATAGCACCTGGACAACAAATGAGACAAACATGAAATTTTATCAATTACGTGATATCTAATTCTTGCCTAGATTATTGCGGTTAATGAACTGATGAAGGAGAGGATAAGATGGTGATTTTACATGTTTAGTGGACCAGCATGGCCAAATGGTTAGGGCACTTGACTCGTAGTCTGGGGATCGCGGGTTTGAATTCCTGTCCCACCAAACTTGCTCGCCCTCTCAGCCGTGGGGGCGTTATATGTAACGGTCAATCTCACTATTCGTTGGCAAAAGAGTAGCCCAAGAGTTGGTGGTTGGTGGTGATGACTAGCTGTCATCCCTCTTGTCTTTCACTGCTAAATTAGGGACGGCTAGCGCAGATAGCCCTCGTGTAGCTTTGCGCGAAATTCAAAACAAACAAACATGGCAGTTAGAACGAATAAGAATTGTAGCAAAACGCCTTTGAGCAAATGTTTGACACAAGGTACGAACACTTTCGACTTTTTAGGCCAAGCTCAAGATAACATCTTATCTCCAAGTGCTTACATTTGCTCCAAAATCTGTTCTTCTGAGCACTATTCAAGTCATAAAATAACCTTTTAAAACCCAATAAGGCGAAATAAGGCATTCCTTTAACTGTCAACTGATGTAGGCCTGAAGCGGCAACAAATCGTGTACTAAATTACATGCGAGTTTTGTTTTATTGGATAAGGGGTCATAATGAAATGAGTTATTTCTTTATACATATTCTGTCTGAACCTTCAGTGAGGCTATACGTAGATTGACTGACAGTTAGGTTATTAATTAATTAGCGAAATGTTTAGAATTTTATTTCCCTTTTCTTTTCTCTCTCTCTCAGCACCGTCTAGTGCTTACTCATTTTATTGTTCACTAACATCTGTGATTCCTCGTTATACCTTATTTTGTAAAGTAAAACATTCAACTTGGATCATTAACTTATCATGAAACTCCAGTTTCTCTTGGAAGAAACCGTTGAGTGGAACACGAACCTACAGTATTTTATGTGGATTTAGTGTTTTATTAAACTTTCCCTTTCTCTCATAAAATGATATATATATATACTGAGTTATACAATAAAAATATTAAGACATTTACAGCTTGGGAGCCTAATTTAACGAACATGAGTAGCACAAAAACCATTATCACGTGACGATGAAATTACATAATGTTAAAAAGAATTACAGAGCTAATATAACATAACTTTTATACAGAACCGAAAACAGAAACCTAAATAAAAGAAAACGTAGAATTGTTTTCTCTCTCTCTATGGTAAATTGTTTATATGAAGATGTGACTGATATACTTATCCTTATCATCTAGTATATTATCACATTCCAAGTTTGTTTGTCAAGATGGTACAAAGCTCTATAATTAAAAGTAATTTGGAATTTAAGAAAAACGTTTTCTAGTTCACAAGTTAAATAATACTTCTTCACGCATAGATTCAGTTATATATATCGTAATAAAGAGTGGTCCGGTATGTTAATTAAATGACTCAAAAAGTCAACTTTTTAAAATTATCAGTTTTCTATATTTGACCTTCTTATGATTTTTTGGATAGTCGCTGAAATCATCATTATTATATTATTAGCACAAAAAAATCTAGCGTTTTATTGCAATAGTTATGTTTCGAGTGTTGCCCAGTATTTAGCGTTCTGGACTGTGGATCTGTAGGTTATTTGATTCTGGCCCGTTAACGCGCGAAACAAAATTCACGCACCGTACTTTAGTGCCTTAGGTATGTTATAAAAAAAGACTATCAAATCCTGATATTCAGACAGATAAGAGTAGCCCAAAAGTTGGCGATAGGTGCTGTTGGCTAGCTGCCTTCTCTCTAGTCATTCAGTTTAAAATTAGAGACGGCTATGTATAGATAGTTGATGAGTAATTTTGCGTGCCTATCCTCAAAAAAATAATAAGTATTAAAAACAACAACTGCAATAATTAATTGTGACGTATTATTAATAAACTAAAATAAAATATTCGACGTTAAAATTTTTGGATAAGTTTGCCATTAAGGTTAATCATATTGTATGTATTAATAAATATAAGAACGGTTGATAGATTACATCTTGTTGGAGGATACAGTGAATTAGTTATTACTAGATTATGTTATATTTTACTGCAGCTAAAATGGCTTAGAATGATAATAACTCACTTTTATATGATTAATGAAGACTATACAGCTAGCACTAAATGGATTGCATTATTTAAGGTTTTCAATGCCTGCAAACTTGTATCTAAAATAAATTCTAGGTGTTAAAAGATGACCCTACGTTTCACATAGCCTTCTACACTGGTATACTGCTTAAGGGTGCTTGTTGTTAAGGCTCGAATACTCTACTTAACAGAGCAGTGAAGCAGTAGAATAATCTGTGTATCAAAGCAGGTTTGATCCACTAGATTATCGTTGCATTGGCATGTGATTTTAGGGCCACGGGACCCTCACTTGATATCACAGTTCCCTGATAACGTACCATTCCACAACGAAACGCCTGGTAAAAAGGATAGTGATTTTTAATCACCCAATTAGCTCGTTTACTTGATACGGCTAATGAGGCTCGTCTTGAGTAGTGAGAACGCTCAGGGAGAAGATAAATATATCAGGTGGTCCTGGGTGTAGTAAAACAATAGTAGATGTTGTTTTGAGGAAGTTGGTGAGTATATTCGGCTGAAGGATAACAATACAATTCATTTACTGGGAATATTTTAAGCATATAGCAACCAATCCAAAAACGGTGTTTTGTGTTTTACAATGAGATCCATACACTTAAAAACAATTTTAAATTACCTAAACAGACACACACACACACACACATAAGTAAACGCCTTCCAAGCAACAACACATTTCACTGTTGTACAAATGAAATTCCATATTCTTCTTGCATTGTTAAATACTGACTTAAAGTAGATTTAGTATAAATGCCAATGCAATTTTAGCGACCAAATCTTGAAGTAAATTATTCTAAATTGATGATGAGTAAGTAATTCGTTAACTGATTTAAAAAGTTAGCAAAACATTTAAATGGAACAAATTACTACTACTAATAGCATTATAACCAGATAATACCTATTTCTATAATCCCCAGATTAGAAGATCTTGACCTGGAGGGAACAGCTACATATAAATAAATTCATATAATAGGAAATACGTGTGGTATTTTTCTTTTTATTCTTTCATCTTTATGCTCCATAATTTTCAGAAACTTGCGAGTCGTTTTTACAAATTGAGCATCTTTACAGAGCATTTGTTCCATAATATGTTTTGGTATTTTCCTTATCAACTTCTAAATCTAAAAAAAAATAAAAAAATATTGAGAGGTATGTTATATTCTCCTGAAATCACCTTGTTTTATATTGAAATTTCGAGATTTGATACACCTTCATAGCGCAAATTAGTACCTTTTTTGATTACATCATATACAAGCATGAAGCCCTTATGGAAAGTTATAATAATGTACATTTGTCACAATAAAGATTAAAGACACCCATCAAGATAAGCACACTTACACAGTTATTTATATTTCTGATCTCTTCTTACCCTTCCATTCAGAAAACGAATTTGTAATATAAGATAAAAATAGATTAAGAAAATGGTAAATGGGTATTGCATAATTATATTTGCTAATGTTAGCCAACAGAGCAAGGACTTCCACAGCATATATATTTTCACACTATAAAATAATAACATTACATTTTATACAATATTGGAAGCTTTATACAAGCCTCACAGACGCACTTTCACCAGTTTAAATACTCTATTATAGCAAACATTCACGTAAAGTTTATCCTGTGGTTTTAAATACCGTTTTGCGGATAGTAGAATATAAACGAAACTATATGTTAGAAACTGATAACTAACCACTTTTGGTATCCTCGTAGAGAAAGAATTTCAATTTTTTTATTAAACTCAAAGCATGTGAAAAGGTAGGAATAGTCAACCTTGAAGAATAAGGGCAAAGGTGTAAAATAAATCAGACGTGATGTCAATGAATAACATAGATCATGACATGTAATATTAACAGTCAATGCGAGACTGAATATATATATAAACACCAGTGACCAAGCAAATGTCGAAGCCTACTCACAGGCAAGTTAATGATATTTAAATTCCGAGGGCTATTAATGCTATTTGAGATAAACTACACACAGGAAAGTTAGTGATATTTGAATTGCGAGGATTATTAATGCTATTTGAGATAAACTACACATAGGAAAGTTAGTCGTATTTGAATTGCGAGGGCTATTAATGCTATTTGAGATAAAGTACACAAAGGAAAGTTAGTCATATTTGAATTGCGAGGGCTGCTATTTGAGATAAAGTACACAAAGGAAAGTTAGTCATATTTGAATTGCGAGGGCTGCTATTTGAGATAAAGTACACAAAGGAAAGTTAGTCATATTTGAATTGCGAGAGCTATTAATGCTATTTGAGATAAAGTACACAAAGGAAAGTTAGTCATATTTGAATTGCGAGGGCTGCTATTTGAGATAAAGTACACAAAGGAAAGTTAGTCATATTTGAATTGCGAGGGCTGCTATTTGAGATAAAGTACACAAAGGAAAGTTAGTCATATTTGAATTGCGAGGGCTATTAATGCTATTTGAGATAAAGTACACAAAGGAAAGTTAGTCATATTTGAATTGCGAGAGCTATTAATGCTACTTGAGATAATATGAAGAAACAAAAACAAACCACATCATGATTAATATTTCAGTTTTCTTATTTCATAGAATCAACTGGTATAGTTTTTAGCACAGTGGACGAACTAATTGAACCGTTATAAATATTTTCATTATTGAATACCTCTTCGTGAGCAGTTTTAATCTTTGTTATGATGTAAACGCCTTTTTCAAGCTGGCGAAGCATGTTATAATAATTTATATTTGTCATAAGACATTAGTATTGGGCCGATTAAGTTTTATTACACTGCATTCTTTATCTAGTCACTTAGGAATTTTCAAGAATTAAAAGCGTGTATAATAATAGCATTCTAACCACACTATGTCCGCTATATCCAAATAATGTTCCGCCCACTACTGTGTTTGTTTTGTCCAAGCAGGCCTGATGAGTTTGGATTGAACGAAACGCATTATCGGCAATGGAAATGGCAAACATAGTGTGGTTGTAACACTATTATGATACACTGTTCTATTTCTCGAAAATTCCTATGGGGCTAGATAAAGAATGTAGTACTAACAATGTAATAAGCCTAATAATAGCGTGGCATAACGTATGATTAATTAGTTTTTGATCATTGTTATAATTCCTAGCTACACTATAACAAGTTTAACAATGCAGTTAGCAAAGTAATATATCATGAACCATTTCTTGTTATTGCTATTACATCAAACAATACGAGATCTTGCTCTCATAAACATAGTGACACCTACTGTTATACAGTTGTAAAGGAGATCCCTTACTTAAAATGATTATATCGTAAAAACTTCTTATTGAAAGGGAGCAACATTTCACCGGATGCACATCACAAGGCTTTCGTGGGAAAGAGGAAGAAAAAACAAAACACTATACACATTGCACGCGCCCATAATCAAACGTCTCTAACATAATAACTTTAAAAATAATTTCAATCTCTTTTATTGCTGGATTGTATAGTTAGGTTATTCATAACTTCTCATCAAAAGTAAGTCAGTTATAGTAATCGGAGCTGAAAGGCAACTTACAAATGAATGAAGTCAACCTTGTATAGCAGTAGAAGTACTTAATACAATAAATCAATACATAAGATATACAAAACCTATAGTTATTAGAATACAATGAATCGCGAATTCGGCAAATTCGTTGCTAACGTTATTTCGGCGCAGAATCCAAAATATATTTTACAGACAGCAGGAGTTTTCTTTCTATAAAACAAACACTATCGATGCTTTTTTCCAAAATTAAATTGACCACAGAAAATAAGTGCAAGACAGAAAGCAACCGTTTGCACAAGAAACGTGGACGAAAATTCAAAACGTTGCTAATTTAAACAAGTGTATAAAAGCCATTGGGATTCGAAACTGAGTCATGAAGTACACTTAGAGATGGATTTAAGAATAAAACAGCATTGTCAGCAGTCTTCGTGGTTAAATAATATATAAAAAAGCCTTTACTGGTAGAGTATTTATTACTTCCGCCACTGAAGGTGACTGAGCTTATGTTTGTACCTCTGTGTGTGTGTGTTTGTATGACTCAACTTAGAAGTGATCAGTTTTGGAGAGTCAAGGTCACGAAAATCCAAAAAATCCCTATCTGTTAACATGGGGACCGACTTCTCACATCATCTTTGCTTTATAACTCAGTCACAAATTATTGGATTTTAATGAAACTTGGTGGACTTATGTAGAATATTATTCCACATTGTCTTGTCAAAAATGGTTCGCGTCCGTTGATAACGACGAACATACGGACACATTTTTATATTTTTTTGAGGGCCGAATGTGATCAACGCCGCCTGGCGGAGGTATTCGCTCCACTGAGTGTCCTCTAGTTTGAATGAATTTTGTCTAATAATTCAAAACACGTGATTAGTCATATTTATCATTATTATTTTGGTAATTAATATATATCTATCTGACGAACTTATATTTCGTATTTTTGCAATAAAGATTTTTTGCTCTTTGTTGGGCAGCATTGAAAATTTGGAAACTACGTTGTTGTAAAACTACTTACATTTCTCATGACCCCCCCCCCCCCAGTGGCACAGCGGTATGTTTGCGGACTTACGACGCTAGAGTCCGGATTTCGATACCCATGGTGGGCTAAACAAACTTTAAACAAACATTTCTCATAAAGTGATGTCGCATTTGCTAACAAATAGGTTTTATTTTTGTGTGTGGCTATTGAAAGACGGGTTATTGTCACTAGGTTCTTGACTTATGTTTAGATAGACCTTTAAAGCCGAGATTAAAATGATAGTTTAAACTTATATGTGAATACGCTTGACATTGATTGATTACGCGTCAAGTTATTAGGTGAAAAACGGGTCTTTTCGCCAAGGGTTTCTCTGTGTGGGTCGGGCCTAAAGCAGCTGAGCTATCTTCTCCCTCCATCACCTTCCAAGTCTTACAAAGGCAGGTGAACAAATAATGGCATTATCTGATCCCTGCAGAGGGCGTGTTTCCCTAGTTCTAGCGTTTTGTTTCTTGCCCAATTGGTTAGATAAAGATAACTCACTCGAGTGGAGTTTGGTTTCTTAGCGAAGGTTTCCTTAGGCGGTACTATTGTTGTAAGATCTATTTAAAGCTTAGTTTGGAGAAAATAAAGACAAAAGAACCAAATAACGTAAACTGAAATTAAGGTTAAATATATAAAAAAAAATTAAAATAATGTTTATGAAATTAAGTTTTAAAAATAGTCCAAACTGTCATGTTTTGAAATGAGTAAGATACCAAATATAACTGAGAAGTGTCAAATACTTATGTTTAATACATACTTACTGGAGTAAACTGATTATAGTAATGTACATGTAGGGCTTTTGCCCCACTTAAACCAGTTTAAAAAATGCAACGTATTAAAAGCACAAAAAAATATCCACAAAATAATAATAATCATTAAAAGATAAGTCAAAACGCATTAGAAAATAACATAAAATCGCTAAAAAAAACATCCTAAATGAAATCATTAAAAATAAATTTTGTTGTCCAGCTCTCCAGACCCCTCCACACCAGTAGCATGGGATTTATACCCCAAGTGGATACCCCTTTGAAACACAATCCAAAAATTATTATAATATCTTCTGAGGTAAAGTGACATCATCTACATTAATGTTTGGAGGTATTTCCATAAATATTTGTATTTCAAAATATATTGTTCGAATATGTTAATAGTAGTGGGAATTAACTCAGTCTTAGCACAGACAAAATATTTAATTTTGATGAATATGTATTTATATCACTTTCAAATGTACCTATTTCTTTTTTCTCCGCTTCTTAATATAAAAGAAAACTTAACTTTCGTGTCCCAATTCCTATAATAATTGTCAAATAGTTTATTAGTTCTTTAAGCACCATATCCAAATCTATAAAATCAGAACTAGTCGTTCTATTAATAAAAGTTTGATTATTTCCTATAAATCCAAAGGAATTAAATGTTAGCTCTCTAGTTACATTATCCACATAAGATTTATTGGTAACATCGTTTTCTGCAGAACGATAGGCCCGGCATGGCCAGGTGGTTAGGGCACTCGACACGGAATCTGCGGGTCACGGGTTCGAATCCGCGTCACACCAAACATGCTCGCCCTTTCAGCCGTGGGGGCGTTATATTGTGACGGTTCAATCCCTCTATTCGTTGGTAAAAGAGTAGCCCAAGAGTTGGCGGTGGGTGGTGATGACTAGCTGTCTTACACTGCTAAATTAGGGACGGCTTTGCGCGAAATTCAAAAACAAACAAACAAGCAGAACGATAAGCGATATTCTTTTATTCATCACATCATTTCATATTAATGAAGTATTTTTTAGATACTGTATTTTCCCTGTAATTTTAGGTTTAAAGTTAACGATACTTAATTTATTATCATAAATTGCCTCTTTCGTTTTTCTTAATATCTTTGATTTGCTTAATAATTTTTTATTTACTTTTTGTTGACTGCATCTTCACCTGCATACGGTTCTATTAAATTTGTTATTGTATTTTTATTTTCATCCAATATTTGTTCTTTATTTAGTATTAATAAATTATATTCCAAATATTTCAATTTTTTTCACAGTTTCAGTATTAAAAGCAGTTTTACTTAAATTAATATTATCAACTGACGATTTCGAGTATATTCCTAATTCACTTATGTAAGTTTCCAATGTTTTATTAAAATCTCCAATTTGCTCAATATTGTTTTTTTTTCTAATTATTTAATCTACAAAGAACGGAGACATTTTCTTCTTGTCGTTTTCTATAAATCAATTATTTTCCAAGGGTAGGTCCGACATGGCCAGGTGGTTAGGGCGCTCGACTCGCAATCTGAGGGTCGGGGGTTCGATTCCCCGTCCCACCAAACATGCTCGCCCTTTCAGCTGTGGGGGCGTTATAATGTGACGGTCAATCCCACTATTCGTTGGTAAAAGAGTAGCCCAAGAGTTGACGATGGGTGGTGATGACTAGCTGCCTTCCCTCTAGTTTTACACTGCTAAATTAGGAACGGCTAGAGCAGATAGCCCTCGTGTAGCTTTGCACAAAATTCAACACAAAACAAATTGATCTGGAAAGGCACAGTATACTATATTCACGGATTTCAAGAACAGAAAAGCCTTTATTAGATTGATAGATCTAAGCATTGAGAAAGCCAATTAGAAGACAGTGTAAATCTATAGACTGGATTCACGAATTTCAGTAATAGAAAAAGCCGCTTCTTAGTTCATACTGGATTTATGAATCTCAGGGATCTCACTGAATAAGATTTATACTATAATCACAAATGTGAACATATGAGACACAACTTGTATAAAAAATAATTAAATCA
>NW_013666365.1:392417-403959 GCF_000517525.1 Limulus polyphemus
ACTAATACGTTAAAAACGTTAAAAAAATAAAATTTAGTCGGTTCGTACAATTTACTTAAAATAAAAAAAAAAAACGGTTTTAAAATTAGGTAGAAGTTTTCTCACAGCTCCAAAATAATTGGGAAGCATATTTTTATAATATGTTGAAAAATAATGTAAGGACCGATTTTATTTATTAATAGGAAAAATGGTACGTTTTAACGAAAATATAGTCATTCAACAAAACGTTCAGGCTTGTATCAGCAACTGAAACTCTATAAGATATACCAGCCAGCATAAAGCTAGTCATTCAACTAAACGCTTAGGCTTGTATCAGTAACTGAAACTCTATAAGATATTCCAGCCAGCATAAAGCTAGTCACGTGTTTAGTTTTTCTACTTTAAAAATAATCTGTCAATAATAATTTGAACACAAAAAATTATAAGTAGAAAAGTAAAAAGGTGTGTACTAAGATGTAATAATCGTATATACATTCCACCATAATGAACTTGCTTACGAACTTCACATGTAAAACTGGACAAAAATAATCAAATTAAACCCTAATATGACCTTTAAGAAACTAAAGTAAAGTGTAATCCTTAATAAAACATTTAGATGTATATTGAAATGATAACTTATATTTCTGGGGATTTACTAAGCCTTATACCTCACTTTGAAATTCTTAAAGGTAAACAAAAAATCATTATTTCAATATATACGTCCAGTATAGGTTACAAATAGTAAAGATTGTCATACTAGAATTCATTTTAAACCTATAACTTGACTATATACCTTCAGGACTTTATTAAATCATACACATTAGGTTTAGTTTCTTAAAGACAAAATCATGAATACTGTCATATTAGAAGTAATTCACACTAGAAAAGTTATCATTTCAATATATATACTTCAAGGGTTTTGTTAAACCTTACATACCAACCTGATTTTTTAAAAGTTAAAAATCATCAACAATTTCATATGAGAATTATTTCAAACAATAGAGGTTACAATTTCAATATTTATCGCTTGACAGCATTTTGAAGCCTTACACCTCGCTTTCAGTTTCTAAAACGTAAAAATATTCAATATTTTCTATTAGAATAATTTCCAACATAATCACTTTCATCCTTTGAATATCATATTAGAATTAGTTCAAACAATAAAAGTTAAAATTTCAACATGTAACTCCAGGATTTTGTTAAGCCTTATACGTTACTTTGAGTTTCTTAAACTTAAAAATATCGTCAATAATATCATATTGGAATTTTTACAAAAAATAAAAGTTATTAGTTCGATATATAACTCCTGAGATTTATTAAGCCTTATTCCCCACTTTGAATCTCTTAAAGATAAAAATCGTCGTTAATGTCATATTAGAAGTACTTTCAACAAAACAAATTATCATTTCAATATATACCTTCAGCAGTTTATTACACACACTATCCATATTGCAAGTTTCTTACAGGTGAAGGTCGTCAATAATATGATATTAGAATTATTTCCAAGAATTCAATTCAATTCAACAACTCATTCCAATACATACCTCCGAGGTTTTATGAAGCCTTACACCTCACTTTGAGTTTATTTAAAACTCATTTTTTATGAAGAATGTCATATTAAAAATATTTCCAACAATAGACATTATCCTTTCAATATATGCCTCAACGATTTTATTAAGCCTTGTGCCTCACTTTGACTTTCTTAAAGGTAAAAATCGCCAACAACGTCATACTAGAATTATTAAGTAGGAATATATTGAAACGATAACTTTTATTTTTCAAAATAATTCTAGCATGACGTTGTTGACGATTTAACCTTTAAGAAGATGAAACTGAGGTGTATAGTTTATTAAAGTTCTGGATATGTATATTAACGTGATAAATTTTACTTTTGGAAATAATTCTAATATGACATTGTTGACGACTTTTACCTTTAAGAAACTGAAAGTGAAGTGTATGTATTCATAAAATCTAGATGATATGTATTGAAATAATTACTTCTGTTGTTTGCAAAAATTCTAAGATGACATCCTTTATGATTTCTCCTTCAAAGACAAACACTTTTCCAAGCATTGTAGTTTTCTCGTAGTTTCATTATTAAAGGCATTAATATCTAAATTAATATTATTAAATGACCTTTTCAGATTTCTTACTAATTCACTCATTTTAGTTTCTAATATGTTATCCACATACTTTTTGTTGACTGAGTCAGTTTCTTCTATCGGTTCCTTTACATTTGCTGTATTTTTATTATCAGCATCGGTACATATAAACCGCTTTTATTTCTATTAACAGCATTATTCGGAGATTTGTCATCGATTTTGGCTTTACTAAGCATTTGAAACATATCATTATTATCAGATGAATCTAACATTTTTTAATCGTTTATTTCTAATATCATAATTAACATCATTATCATCAGATAATTTGAAACCGTTTCCAGGTGGTTCTATAAGACCTTGAGATGTTTTTTATATAGCTTACCATATGGAAAGCAAAAGTTCATTTATCATTATTAATTCTCATAGTTTCAAAAATTATTTTGTAAGTATTAATTTTTCCTTTTTCTCTTTTCAACACACCTCCCAGTAGTACAGCGGTAAGTCTGCGGGCTTATAACGCTAACAATCGGGTTTCGATACTCGTGATGGGCACAGCACGGATAGCCCATTATGTAGCTTTGTGCTTAACTCACAAAAACAAGCAAAAACTCTTTTCAACTAATAAGAAATAAAATCTATATGGTTTTGCGGGAGTTTGTCTGAGTTAGTAGAAGAGCACAATCTTCAAATTCGACACATGATTATAGGATTCGTGGCTCAAAACGTCGAAACAAATTACTGAATACAACTTTCCGTAATTGGTATAGCTTGCTAAACATCCAGTTTCTGTATTGATATTATTTAACCCAGCTGCTAAAAATCTGAGTAATATCTGGAAGTAGCAAAGGCCCGAAAAAACATTTGCGGTCAAATTAGTATTTTTATTGCAACAGTAATTCTTTAAATACTGTCCTTAAATAAATTTAACGATCTAACAATAGACCTTTTTGAATACTTTGATAAGTTTTTAATATGTTGTTGTACAAAATGTCTACTAAAGTGAATTATGCAAATGCTTTTCCAAAACATGAACCTATAAGTTTTTGTTATTATATCAAGTATATTCGTGGACATTGTAAAGATCCTATAATTTATATAGGACAAACTGAATTCATGAAAATGGTTAAAGGAGAAGTTGAAAAAATTGAAAAGATATATAACTTTAATAAAAAATAGACGATTTAACTGGTGAAGAAAACGAAGAATTCAAAAATAACGATGTTTGTTTTATCTGTGATAAGCTAATTGTGTTGAAAAAAGGTTCACGACCATGATCATTTAAATAGAAAATATAGAGGATCTACAAAAGAATTTTGTAATATATTATAAAGAAATCTTCCCTTGATACCACTTTTTATTGATAATATGAGCAGATGTGGTAGTCATATGTTTAATGATGAATTGATCTAATTCCAGACAAGGAAGAAAACTATATTTCATTTTGTAAAAAAAAAAAAAATTCAGAAACTCAAAATTAATGTTTATATATTTATCTAAGTTCAGGGCTAGTAGTTTAGATAAACTTTCAAATAATCTAAAACAAAGAGTAGATAAAAAATACAACGCAATATTTACCAGAAGATAAGTTCGATCTTTTAATAATAAATGGAGTCTATCCTTATCACAGAGTCGCTAGACTCTATATGTAGGGATGGCCAAGATACTCAATAGGTATAATACACATTTATACACTAAACTATCAACAATGACAGAGTTTTATTTTAAAAGATGATTGTCACTCACTTTCATTTGTTTCTCTAGCCAACAAGCCCCAAAACAAGGCAAGAAGCCATCGCTTAGATACCTAACCAGAAAGTGACCAACCCACCAAGCTGTTAATCTTTCTTCTTCTTCTTGTTTCAGTTGAGATAACTCTACAGCGCCTTTATCACTTAATGTATTTCTGGGAAGTGTACGATGTCATCGCTTAGTCGTAATAACTAGAAGTAATTAAAAAGAAATAAAAAAATCTAGTGTAAACGATATTATTATTACCCCTTGAATCTAATTTTTTTACAGAAATTATATATTCCTTCAAAAAGCTTAAGTACAAGGTGAAACAGGAATTACCAGCCAATAATAGATAAACATTAGATGACTCTAAAGGAGAAAACATCACAAAACAAGTAACAAAAACATATTTTGAATATAAAATGATGTGAGGGTGGGAGTGCAAAAAAGAATGCAAATAAGAATATAGGGACGATACAGCTATACATAGACCGTCCTTACATGAGTTTCAATATTAAAATTTAATGTTACACTGTAAAATGTATACTTGCCTTTAAAATTACTGCATTTGGAAGTTATATATTCTTGACTGTTAGTATGCAGTTTGTTTTTCATTACAGTGGTCATGTTAGAGTAGGCTTCAATGTAGTGTAACTAAGAGCCTAGGACTTATGTACAAGGAAAACCAAGTTGTGTCAAAACATGCCTTGATTATTACAGACGCTCGTTACGAGTCGGTCAGATCGACCGACCTCGTAACCATTTTGTACTCGTGCATTTTACAGTGTAACATTAAATTTAAATATTGAAAGTCATGCAGGGATGACTTATGTATAGCTGTATCGTCCCTGTATTCTTTTTTGCAATTTTATTTTGTCACTGCCATCCCTACATCATTTTACATTTAGAATTGTTTTATTATTTGTGGTTATGTGGACTCGTTTGATAAATGCAATGAAATGTAATTAGGACTAAAATAAACATTTTGCAGTATATTGAATGAATATGATATATCGGATGATGACTACAAACATGCCCAAAACGTTTGTAAATTGTTTAAGATACAAAACATGGGAGAATATTCTGCTCTTGATGTAAAGATTGATGTTTTGATATTAGCTGACGTTTTCGAGAACTTTATAGATGTTTGTTTGAAAATATATAAATTCGATCGTGCTTGGTGTTACACAACACTTGGTTTATCGTGGGAAGGAATGTTAAAAATAACTGATGTTGAATTAAAATTATTGACTGAATATGGTATTATTTTAATGTTTGAGAAAGGTAATCAAGGAGGTATATTTCAGTGTTGTAATAGATATAATAAATCAAATAATAAATACATGAAATATTGTGATAATTATAATAAAGGATCTATTTATTTAGCTTATCTAGATACTAATAACCTATATGGATGATCAATGAATCAGTATATATCCTATGATGATTCTGAAATAGGTTATATTTTAGAAGTAGATTTGGAAAAGAACTGCAATCAGATATACCTCTATCATTAGAGAAGAGAAGAGCAACCAAAGAAATCAAATTAATGACAATTTTATATGATAAGAAAAATTATGTGATTCACAAAAGAAATCTTGAATAATATTTAACGTTAGGAATAAAACTGAAGATAATCCACAGAGAGTTAGATTTCAAACTATTTGATTGGTTTAAGAAATATATCGATCAAATATATAAATGAGAAATAAAGCCAGTAAAGATTTCGAGAAGTTAAAATAAATCACGTATTTGGAAAGACTACAGAGAATATTAAAAAATGAGTTGATATATATCTGTGTTCATACGCATACGAAGTTGAAAAAGTAATAGCTAAACCAAACTTGAAGGAGAGAGCAATATTTACAGAAACGTTATCCGCTATTCATACGGATGAAACAAAAATAATATTCAATAAACCAATTTATGTTGCTAGGAGCATTCCAGATCTTTCGAAAACATTGATGTATGATTTCCACTATGAAACTAAAGTATGGTGATGTCTTAGAATTATTACACCAACATACCGATTCTTATACTTTCGAGATAAAAACAAACGACTTCTATAAGGGTATAAAAGGAAACATTAATTTATTTGATACTTCAGACTATTCAACAGTTTGTTTGTAGTTAAGCACAAAGCTACACAATGGGCTATCTGTGATCTGCCCACCACGTGTATCGAAACCCGGTTTCCAGCGTTGTAGGTCCGCAGACATACCGCTGTGCCACTGGGAGGCACTATTCAACAAACAGTTTTTATGGTATTCCGTTTGTAAACAAAACATTTTGGGTGAAATTAAAGATGAAAGCAATGGTAAAATAATGAGAATTTGTGTAGCTTAGGCCTAATAGGTATGCTTTCAAAAAGCAAGATGATAAAATTTATAAGCCGAAAGGTATTGAAAAGTGTGTTATTAAATACAGAGTTGCATTCGATGAATATAAAGAATGTTTATTTAATAAGAAATATATATCAAATTATGAATCTAATAAAAAGTAAAAAGCATGAAATATATTCTGTTCTCGATAACAAGGAAGAATTAAGATCGAATGATGATGAAAGATATATATTACGAGATGATATTAATATTTTAGGGTGGAGTTTTTTCCTTTTTGCCTTATCATGAACCACGATAGTGGTTGGCTGGGTATTTTACACCAAAACCTAGACAGATATACTATAGAAAGTGCTGCAAATGTTCATGACTTATTTAGAAGTTGATTATTTTTCATTCAAAGTTGATTTATGTGGTTATAAATACATAATAGATGTGATGTTCTGAGAGGATGCTTTTGTACTCAACGCGTGTTTACACAAAACCTCAAGCACAAAGCCACCTGGCTCAGTAGATAATTACTTTAAGAGACACAAAGCTTTATTTAAAGCAATGTTTTAGACGTATCTGTTTTATTTGAAAAGGTTGCTTTCCTATTGATAAAATTTCACACGTTCTTCGTAGGGGTTGTGTTTACTCTAGGTATGTGTTTGCCCGTTACTGAGCATTAAGTAAGCCAACATACAAGATAATTAAAAATTGAGAATTTAAAATCTACAAATAAAGATCCCAAAAAAGTAAGTAAACAAGGCTGGAGATATACTGCTGACAGTTTTTTCAAGCTACAAATCCCTATTATGACTACACTATAAAAATGTTACAAGTTGAGTCTATTATAGTGTGGGATCTTATAGGAATTTGGCAAAACAAAAATGAGAGGGTTGTTTTAAAGTTAATTTGACTTCCTTAATTTTGTTATGCTGAGAAATTTTCCAAGTTCTTCAGTTTCCGCTATAAAAAAAATCCGGAGTTTTCTTAGCGTGTTCATTGGTTGGAAACTACAACTCATCCATTTTCTAATGCATTAATTGGACACTGCTAGATGAAAGGTTCCCGAATTTGCTGTTCCTCGAATCGCTATTGTTCATCGTTACACGAGTTTGCTGTCTCTACGTGAATTTCAGCAAGTTTTTAACAGTGAACGATTACCATAGTAGATTTTCCTACTGAGACGACGGTGATGATTCTTTCTACTGTTTCATGTACTTAGCTGAAATTGTTAGAAAGTATTCAATATATATTACCACTGCATATAGTACTATTTCACATAGCTATTGCTATTTTTGAATAGTTGGTCAAGGCAGCAGTTGTAAGTATTGTTGATAATTGGCGACTTACGTTAAGTGTGCCGCTGTTGTCTGCATTGCATACATTACTTATGTCGCCTTATTATAGCAAACACTTGTGCACATCAGGCTGTTGGAGAACATACATATGTGTCATGTAAACCTAAAAAGGTAAGCATATTACTGCATATGTTTGCATAGTATTAATCTCTGTTGTATTATCGTAGAAGAAACATTTTATTCCATTGGGATGATATTGCTTTGTTGCTGCTCATCTTTTGTTACATTACACTGTGACATTGATGGAACCCATCATTAAAGCTATGGTAATACAATCTTTGTCTTGAAGATGGCCTTTGAGAACAACTTACATTTTGTTTGCTGTAGTTGTATATTAGTATCTGTGTTTATTCCTTGTTGTAGATTTGTTATTTAGTTTGAATAAGTTCAGTGTGGTGGGTGGGTGAAAAAAGACAATGCAGCAGTAAACTGTTGAAAACATGTATCATTCAACTGAACGCATATGCATGTATGTAGCTTACAATTTATTCTCCATATATAGGTGTAAAAAACGTAAGAAACAAGATGAGTAAAAATTGTGAATTTAAAAAGAGGGGAACAGGAATCGTCAAGAATGAGCAAAATCAAGTTGAATCAAAATGCAAAGTTTATATTTTCAAGTCTACAACTATGGACTCTAAAAGCTACAAATCTGTAGACATGTAGTCAAATTAAAAATTTGTAGCTTGAGAAAATAGTGTAGACACTATTTCCTGCCTTGTTTATTTACTGTTTGTAGAATACTTAGTTGTGGGCTTGAAACTATAACCTTTGCATTTTGATTCAACTTGTTACTGTACTTTTTTTGACGATCCTTATCCCCCCCCCTTTTAAATTAAACATTTTTACTAATCTGATATAAATGGAAGCAGAAAAGAAGTTAATGCTATTGGAACACTTCAGTATATCAAAACTTGTAAATTGAATGTCTATGAATTAAAAACAATTAATACTCAGTTTGCCAATAGAATTGAAGCTGTGCTAACGGATGACAACTGGGGCGAATTATAAATATTTTTACCTCATTGATTTAATAAAAAATAACTGAGAAAGATATTAAAGCAATGAATGAGATAAAAAATTTACTTTCATATATAGAAGAACAGAAGACCGTAGATATTGCCAATATACACGTATCTTTGAATTTGAGATTTTATTATAATTTTTGGGTTGTGTTTTAAAGTAGAGACCTTACACTCCTGCTAGGAAGGCTAGCACTCCTGTTTTGAAGGCTGGACAACAAAAACGATTTTAATCATTTTCATTTTCGATATTTTTAGTGCATTTTGGCTTATATTATATTGATTTTAAGGCTTTGGGGTTATTTATTAATGATTTTGGCCTACTTCTGGTACTTTTGGGCTATTTTTTGTTGTGTTTAAAATTTTGCATTTTTTGAACTTTGTATATTTTTAAGTGGGGCAGAAACTGTTTTAAAAATGGAGAATGGACTTGTTTGTAGAAAAACAAAACTAAACTAAACCTTAGTTAAACGTAGAGGCGGTGAAGAAATGAACCCTAGTTCATCTCTTAGTTAATGGTGATAATATCCACAAAAATTGTGCATAGAATACTTATAACACTGAACGAAAAACATTTCGTTTCACGTTTAACACAGCCTGTGCTAGCCTTTACATTAGTACTGGAAGTGTAGCTATGCAGCATAACGAAGACCATTTCTTGTCCAAAGTAAACCTTTAACACTAAATAATAATTCGTAAAAAATGTCTATTATTAATTAAAAATGACTGACTTGTAACCATAATGTGCCTCTAAGAAATACTGCAATCAAATCCTACGCCTAATAAATTGAGAAGACTTTGGCCTGCCTTCAAAATCTTTGGTTTGACTTCTATATGGCGCTTTTAGACCGCCTTCTTCACGCATAGCTTTATACCATACTATTTAATAATATGTACACAAATCTTGCACATTTAGTTACCAACTGAATTTAAAAGTTTGATTTCTAATGAGAAGGAAAGAAAACCGAAAGGCCTTACAATTTTAACCTTGAATACATCTTTGCTTGTTATTAGTAATTCTATAATGAACTATACATTTACCACTCGTGGCCAGACTCATTAATTACTGATTTCTTTGCTCGCTTTCCTTTTAACATAGGTTAGGTTCAATTTAAAATAGCAATTATCCATTTAATTCATAAATTACAAAGAAAAAAATAACGTTTCTTGAAAGGTTTAAACTGCAGAGAAAAAAGAAAGACAGAGATAATTCATTCCTTCTTTGACTTATAAACCCACTAATTGCAAGCCATGAACATTTCGCGTTTAAAACTGGTTGTGACTGTAAAAAAATACCCAATAATGCGGATATTATGTCTCACCATATAAACACGTCTAGCCTGGAGTGAAAATTTATATCCTCGTTAAATGGCAAAACTAAGGCTATAAATAGTTATCCACTGTGTGGCGCTAATCAGGTCTTTAATCTGTCAGTAAAATTCGTGTAAATTAGAGTTTACACCTAAATGAGCAGGCCTGAAATGGCTTCGTTGGAGCCTTCTACAAAGCATTACGTTATGAACGAACTCCCACAAATTAACCTTTTCATTCTTTGTACGTAGTATTTATTTCGTTGTGTCGGTACAAATAGCATCTTAAAATAAAGAAGGACCTTAAATTTCACAAATTAGTCACACTAGTGGAGTGGGCGACATAGACGACTGTAGACAGTGGGTGCAAGTAATGAGATATCAATGGCAATCTCGACGACGAATACATAAATTTTAAGGGAATTGGAACATGTGGGAGCAATACCCACACTCAACAGGCTTCGGTAGTTGATACTGAAGACAGTGGCTAGGCGTTAGGCCTCGTTAAGATCTTCCTTAATGAGAATTTATTAACTCGTTTCTTTGATTCACTGCATGTCACGTGCTGTTTACGGACCTGACATAGCACTGGAGTGGACAATGTTAAACATTATTTAAATCATAACTCTGGGTTACCGCGGTTAAAAGGTCAAATATTGATTATCCAGAATAGTATAATTTCATATGATTCTCCAAGAAAATATACAAATATTTAAATATTTGTTGGGGATAAAAGACCAATTCATTAGACTAGTAAACTATGACTATGAAATTAATTTCAAAGATAAGAAGGAACATTTCAACTACAAGTATTTTAATTTCGAAAACTAACTGCAATGAGGATCGAGAATGAAGCAAATATCTCAGATCAGTTTGTAGCTTAATGTTACTCGGTTACTGGGTTATTTTATTAAATTTAATTCAATGAAATGATCAATGGTTTTTCATTAATAAGACGAAAGAAAAGAAAATCTTACTGAAGACAAACAAAATGTTTCTACTACGAAAAATAAAATCACAGCAGCAACAAATGGAACACCAGTATTTAAGAGGTTGGAGTAGTATAGTTGTGACTATATGAAAAAACAGTTTATTCATATGCAGCAGTTCTTGATGTTTTCATCTTTAATTTAATGAAACCATACTTCAAATTAAATATTCATGGAGGTATAGTCACATTGATTAAGTACAAATGTGCTGTGAAAATATTGCAGGACCGACGTGCTGGATATACCGCGACAAGAACACGATACTAACATATTTAATTTGAAGTATGGTTTCATTAAATTAAAGATGAAAACATCAAGAACTGCTGCATATGAATAAACTCATGGAGTCACATTGATTAAGTACAAATGTGCTGTGAAAATATTGCAGGACCGACGTGCTGGATATACCGCGACAAGAACACGATACTAACACCACACGTAGTAAGTAAAATCATGGAGATATAGTCACATTGATTAAGTACAAATGTGCTGTGAAAATATTGCAGGACCGACGTGCTGGATATACCGCGACAAGAACACGATACTAACATATTTAATTTGAAGTATGGTTTCATTAAATTAAAGATGAAAACATCAAGAACTGCTGCATATGAATAAACTCATGGAGGTATAGTCACATTGATTAAGTACAAATGTGCTGTGAAAATATTGCAGGACCGACGTGCTGGATATACCGCGACAAGAACACGATACTAACATATTT
>NW_013666365.1:404355-426944 GCF_000517525.1 Limulus polyphemus
AAGAGAATACGATACTAACGCACCGTAAAATAATATAATCGGTTCATTGTGATAGTAAATACGATATTAACCACAATGAAATAAAATTATGGAGATATGAAAAAGAATACGATACTAACGCACCGTAAAATAATATAATCGGTTCATTGTGATAGTGAAGACGATACTAACAAGCCACGGAGTAAAGATATCCATACAGAGTGAGGAATAATCAGTATACTGTAGCATGTAACGAAAAATGTCACGGGAAATCGTGAATACAACAATGGTACTTTACTGTTAAGAAATGGTCATTATATTAAGCTTTAATGTACATTATGCCCAAAATAAGACACTGTTTGAGATTAAGATACAACAAAAGTTTCAAGGAAGCGACAAAAGATTATACTAACACATTGGGCTGTGAGCTGAGTTGTTGTTTTAGCACATAGCTACACAGCGGACTATCTGCTCTCTGTCCACAGCGGGGAACTAAACCCCCGCTTTTAGCGTTGTAAGCTTAGCGCTGACCAGTGGAGGGGGGGGAGCAGAGGGATTATTTTATTTACTTCGCTTCAATCTTTTCAGTGCTATTTTATAAATCTTTAGGATGTTAAAAAAATAATAACAGCTGCAGTCAAGCGTGATATGTATCATGGATTGTCAATTGGACGTTTCAAACTGAACATGGTCTAAAGAACTAGGTTGGACGACCCAGAGGTTCTTAGCTGTCTGTACTAATGAGTAGGTTAGACGACCCAAAGGTTCTTAGCTGTCTGTACTAATGACTAGGTTAGACAACCCAAGGGTTCTTAGCTGTCTGTACTAATGAGTAGGTTAGACGACCCAAAGGTTCTTAGCTGTCTGTACTAATGAGTAGGTTAGACGACCCAAGGGTTCTTAGCTGTCTGTAATAATGAATAAGTTAGAGGACTCAAGGATTCTTAGCCGTTTGTAATAATGACTAAGTTAGAGGACTTGTGGATTCTTAGCCGTTTGTAATAATGACTAAGTTAGACGACCCAAGAGTTCTACCGTTGTAATAATGATAAGGTTAGACGACCCAAGGATTCTTAGCCGTTTGTAATAATGACTAAGTTAGACGACCCAAGAGTTCTACCGTTGTAATAATGATAAGGTTAGACGACCCAAGGATTCTAAACCGTTTGTAATAATGACTAGGTTAGACGACCCAAGGGTTCTTAGCTATTTGTAATAATGACTAGATTAGTCGACTCAAGGGTTCTTAACCGTTGTAGTAATGACTAGGTCAGAGAACCCCAGGGTTCTTAGCCGTTGTTTTTTAAACAGCTGATTAGAGAGAAGGTAATACCCAGCTCGACCGGTATTGAACTGAATAACAAGGTTGACTGTCATTATTAAAATACATGTACAACAACATCGCGATGCGAACCTTGAATTTCCGATTCGCAACTGGGCACGCTAACCAGTACGCTGCGGTCGGTCTTTATCGCGAATGTCAAACGTACTGGTTTCTAATTTTTATAATACTATACAAATATTAATATGACAAAGTTTCGAGCTTATATTCTCGATTAGAAGTTCATTATAACACAATCATTTCGCTTGTTTATTCTATTAAGTGCAAAGTTACTCGATGGGCTACCTGTAATCAGGTAACTGCGGTTATCAAAACAGGATTTTTGGCGTTATAATCCCTCAGACTTACCACTGAGCCACCATGGAGAAGGGGTGGTGGTGACGCAGTAAAAGATCCAGTTGCCAACTGTAAAGTGAATAAAGAAGACGGTAACTTGATTTAATTGTAAAGTGAAAATAAACAAGTCGTACGTAAGTCGTAAAACCAGCGTTACTGAGTTGATTATAAAATTTAGAACATATAATGTTTTCCTAACTCAGACGTAAATAAATAAAATACAATAAAAATGAATATAAAGTATTAAAATATAATAACGTTGTGTTATTAATTCTTACCTAAAAATCATATTTGTAAATGAGTTAAATAAAACTGATAATAAATACAATTTACGTGCTTAATTTGATTCACACTCTTTGATTGATGAAAATATTTATATGTATCGTCTAGGCCACTACTATATCTGTCGTATCTCAGCTATCCTGGTAAGTCCCGGTATTAGGGGAAAGGCCTCATCGGCACTGGATATGGCAGAAGTAGTGTGCTAATATAATTGTTACATATTATCCTTTGCTTTCGCTCATGGGTTCTATAAATTACACAAGCAGCAGAGTTTTTAAGCCTGTTGAAAAGTTGGTCTCCTTAATATGTTGTAAGGTGTAAGACACTGGGTTATCAAACCTTAGAGATAGCTCAGAAAAAACAAATAACTGTGTTATGCTTTACAACTGATTCAGGTTTGAAGCCTTACAGATAACTCAGAAAACAAATAACTATGTTATACTTTACAGCTAATTCACGTTTGAAGTCTTACAGATAACTCAGAAAACAAATAACTATATTATATTTTACAGCTGATTCACGTTTGAAGTCTTACAGATAACTCAGAAAACAAATAACTATGGTATACTTTAGAACTGATTCACGTTTGAAACCTTACAGATAACTCAGAAAACAAATAACTATATTATACTTTACAGCTGATTCACTCTGAAGTCTTACAGATAACTCAGAAAATAAATAAGTATGTTATACTTTACAGCTGATTCAGGAAACCATCGCAAGCTTCTCACCGATTAATAACAAACCTGAATCAGTTGTAAAGCATAACATAGATTGTTTTTATTCTGAGCTATCTTTAAGGCTTCAAACATGAATAATATGTAAAACAGCTGGTCTGAATGAGCTTCACAATACAAAGCATGAGATGGTTTACTGATTAGAAAAAGAGTGAAGTAATTGTATGAATCAGTTGTAAAGCATAGCAAACAGGGGTTTTCTTAATCAGCTATAAAACGTTAAAGTTTTCATTTGTTAGCCACTTTTAAGACGTATATAATACATACATAGTAGCTAGCCGTGGCTTCTTGCTTTGGTGTTATAACGCATAAAAATCAATATTTCCTGAATCGCATGCATGTTATTAAGTTTTTCTCGGCCATGGACATAATATACACGTCCCCACTCTACAGTACTTCTATGGCAACTTGGAATACCACGAAGAAAGTGTATTCTTCTTCAGACTTACTAAAGTTTAAGTTCCAAGCTTCGAATCAGAATGAAAGATTACAACATGTACCTTTTATTTCTTATTGTTTATTTAATAATAAAGCTGACACTTGGAAGTTATTCCCTTGTAAATGAGGCAGCGAAAGATTGAAACGGATTATCTAACGACTGTACTAATGTAACCATTTGATTTAGATGGAAATATTTAGTATGTATTAAAGCTCTAATTGCAGCAAGAAACACGCAGAAATGCAAGTCAAAAACTTAGGGTTGTTTGTTGTTAGATGTTACTAAAAGAATTCGATGTTGAAAGTCAATTCAGAGCTTCATCTACTAGGATTTAAACATAGTTTTACACTAACTTAATTGAATGATAGAGTTTTACAACATTAAGGTTTTCATTCATACTTTACTGCCTTTTTCTCTTTCCTGTTGCATCTTGTTCAGTGAAATCAAGAAGTGAAAAATATGATAGGTTTTCTCAGCACTCTCATGAAATGACAAGATCCAGAGAAGTTAGGACAAGCGTTATTCTGTCAATATAAATAACAAGGCGACACTAGCCTTTAATGAGACTTTTCGATTTAATGAGGAACTTTTAAGCTAATTTATTAGTCCACAGTCAATAGCTGTCGACAAAGACGTGTAATGGCAGTTAGAAGTCCTTGGGAGCGTGGATATGTCGACCCTAGTTAAAAAAAAAATCTTTGTTATCAGTTGTATGCCTTGGGGTCACTAGCAGTGCTGAAAAGTTGCTTCAAAAGTAACAAATTCAACATGGACAACACAAAAATAAATCATTATTAAAGAGTTATTGGACTTAATGGGTCACGTGCTGAAAATGATGACTGGATCTTTAGTGTCACGTGCTCTGGGCGCATATGATGGCGTTATCGATAATAGAGAAGAAGTTCGATAATTTCGAGTTAAACGATGCGAAGTCGTCGAAATAATCTGTTTTAACTAAAGATCATTCTGAACACCTCATTCGCACAATGCATGTTGTTGATGTGAAGATTGTGAGATACGGTCATCATTATTGATCTCTAGTTCAATGCTTGTTTCAGTAAACTTTCGAATATTATGTAAATTAAAAGCTACTCGCCTAAGAACTATTCCTCATGACTTCATTGTCAAAGTTGAAATTTTTTCTTGTTACCTTATTTAACTTAAATTACTTTTTAATGCGTTTTTAGAGACTTAAATCTTTTAACTGTAAACCATTTTTTAATTTTTAACTCAAGAAGGAAGACAAAATCTGTTTGTGACCGCCCGTCTACTTGTGAGCAGTTTTTTTTCGAAATACGAGAACGTTTACAGCGATTTAACGACAGATGTTTTTATGAATGTTAATAAAAGATCTAGTCATCGGCAGATAAGTTATGCAGTTTGTTGAATGATATTTCAAACATAGATATTGCAGCCACAATAAATATAAGATTAAGGCATGTTAAAAGCTTTAACAAAGCGCCCTCTCCATTATTCATTTTTATTCTTTGTTATTTTAACTTTAACACAAAGTTCTTTTCTAAGAAAATTGCCCCCTCCCCCCCCAGTGGCACAGCGGCATGTCTGCAGACTTACAACGCTAGAATCCGGGTTTCGATATCCGTGGTAGGCAGAGCACAGATAGCCCATAGTGTAGCTTTGTGCTTAACTTCAAACAAACTAAGAAAATTCTCATAAAAGGATTGACTTGCCAAACGTTCTTAAAAATTGAAATTGTATTCCTTTTTAAAACACATAATCCTCTATATACCTAAAAATTACTAAGATCCTCTGAATAATGTTGTCTATCATATCTAGATGAAAGTTGATATAGTTCACAGCTATAGTCATAGTACAAGATTCGTTATCCAGTATAAGCCAGTTTGTTAAATTCTGTTAAAATATGCTAATTGAAAGCAGTGGTACTGAAGTGCAGAAACTGATTGAAATATATCAACCAGATGTTTGTTGATGATTCAGTACCACTGCTTTATATAGATACTGATTAAACTATTCTCAATAAACGTATGTTACCTGCTCATTCTTATCGTGACGTGAAAGCTCAACATCACTTTTTATAGGATCGTTATCACATATCTCTTAGACCTAATAATGTCTATTTCTTCAGTGGAAAATTAATAAATTGTGGTCTTCTATGTACTACCAATTGGAAACAGGAATGGTATGTACATTACTCTATGTGCATAGATATATAGGATACGTACCGTTTTCTGATACATATATAGATATACATATATATATAGATCTGATACATATATATGTATATATGCATAAATAAAACACAGACAGTTATGCTAGAATAATAATAACCTGAAAACTGGACTGATATATATACGTAGTCCTTTATGTAAATATATAAATAAAACTTGGCCACTTGTTTAAATCGATTATGTTTTTATATCTTAATTATATTATTTATACCTGACAAACTGCTATGGTTTGACGTTGACAAAATATTTTGCTCGATTTAAGGTTAAAATATACTGGGTAAAATGCTGCTAGTTTTTAGATTAAAAGTTTCGAATGATGTGCAAAACTGAACATATTACTAATATTTAATTCGAGATACAACCAACAACCAAAAACAATAGGTAAATAAGCTGAGGAAAATATACAGAAGTATCGGAAAAGGCTGAAGAAAAATTCAAACATGTTTAACTGGAACGTTACTATGCTACGAATACCAAGAGATATCTAAAGTTGACAACAGTATGAACAAATTTCAATATAAACCTATAACATCATCATAAACAATGGATAATTAAAGCTGACAACAGTATGAACAAACTTCAATATAAACCTATAACATCATCATAAACAATGGATAATTAAAGCTGACAACAGTATGAACAAATTTCAATATAAACCTATAACATCATCATAAACAATGGATAATTAAAGCTGAAAACAGTCCCAAGAAATGTCATTATAAAGTTAGAATGCTATCAAAAACATTGGTCAGCTAAAGCTGACAACGTTATTAAAAAATCTCAGTATAAAGTTAAAAATACCATTACGAAGAATTAGTAACTAAAGCTAACAACAGTCTCAAAAAGCATCAGTATAGAATCAGAATACTATCAAGAACAATGAGCAGTTAAACTTGAAAACAGTCCAAAAACATCTCAATATAAACTTTCAAATACCGTCAAGAATAATGGGTAAATAAAAGGGATAGATATATCAAAATGGACATAGACTAGGAACATGAAGAATTTTCGATGTATATGAACAAGGCACAAGAAACTAAATCTTAGTTCAACAAGGTATTACATCATGTATCTTATTATTGAAGCAATATACACCGAGGTGAAAAAAAAGAAAGATTCAAGTACAACTTCGTGAAACGAGTTAACACAATTCGCTATATATATTATGTCTCTGACCATGAAGAAGAAAACATTTCCGAAATACAGTCTTATAAGTAGAAAACGTACTTCTATCAAATGTATACTTATTTAAATATATATATATATAAGACAAAAAGCGGTTTAGGTTATTACAGCCTGCCACACGAGCCAGCCCAGCATCTTTTAGTACTGAGCCTAGGATCCAACAAGGGGGTCATTCTGGAAATCGACGATTTAGGATTATTTCGATAGATCTCGATGAATGAAGCTCAGCACTTCTAAAATGAAAAATCAACAACAACGACAACAAAAATACATTAAATGTCAACGAATATGGATTATACTACGGCTGTACTGCACTAAGCATTATAACATCCTTTCTATATGTAATCTTCATTGCAGTAATGGAATTTTTAATTTAAGAATCTCTAGGAAAATCATCTTGTAATGCATCTGCTTCAACTTAAACACTACACATGTGAGCTTTATTGTGCCGTTCGTTTCACAAGATATTGAAACTAAAGATTTCTTATATATATGATTCCAATTTTCCTTTTTGAAGTTAACAAGACTATTGTGCCCCTTCTTTTATGTTTCGCTGTCAATACAGCAATCAATTGACGAATCTCCGATTCAAGTGGTATATCAAATCGATTGGGATATGTTCGAATAAGTTCTTCCTTCATCCAACCTGGATCCAAGGTTTAGCTTAATCGCTAAACTTAAACCATCACATTCACAACCACATCTAGAACATTTCAAGCATGTTTCATTGCTACGTCGTTTTACTTTAAATTTACAAGTTGGCTCTAATGGTCTCGGATCAGGTAAAGGATCTGGTACAGCGATCTAGACCACGAAAATATTGGCAAATGTATTATTTTTGTTTAATCAAAACAAACCAAACCTTTCCGGAATGACTAATTTTTTTTTATCTACATCAAGATGCCGGACTGGCTCGTGTGGCTGTTGTTAAAATTATAAATATGTTTCCTAACTGAAGCCCCATGTGTGCATGTAAAAGTTAATTATTGGTATTTCTATTTATGACGATATTATTTATATAATTTCTAGTTTTAGAAAATTACATGGTTTAATTTCCCAGCATGTACTTTCGCTTCCTAGTTTCCAGGCGTTACTGTGTGAATACAAGTGAGAGTCAGAATATTTTATGAAATTATTGAGCTCATGAGAAAATGTGGCTACCTGAGCAATAGGGGAATTTACTTAGGCCAGTCACAAAAATAGATTGCGGCATATAATTCACTTTTATGAACTCTACGAGATTCCATTAGTCTTTAATAAAGATTTAAAAGGACTCTGCATTCTGACATCGATTACATGAAAAACAATGCAAAAATTGTCAACGCTGTGATTGAACGTTAGGCTTACTAGTTCTATAGTTAAGGCCTCTAGAATGACCTTTGGTTTCACGTATTTTTGCAATCCTTCTGTGATTTAGAAAACACTCACTTGACGACTTATGTAGTAACGACAACGATGGTAACTCGCTTATTATTGTTTCTTAAGTGAATTATAATACATTTATGCCTATCACTACTATAAAAATATTACATTTTCATGCATAGCATCTTGATCACTAGCTTGAGTCCGTCTGCCGGTGGTTCAGTGGTAAGACTTTACTTAGAACGCTAAAATCCGGTGGACAAAGTACATATAGCCCATTGTGTAGCTTTTTGCTAAAAAAAAAACAAAATCAGCTTGGGTCCGTCTGCCGGTGGTTCAGTGGTAAGACTTTACTTAGAACGCGAAAATCCTGTGGACAAAGTACATATAGCCCTTTGTGTAGCTTTTTGCTAAAAAAAACAAAATCAGCTTGGGGCCAGGCATGAATTAAAGGTTAGTATTTCACTTTTAAGAACAATATAAATTTCCATTACTCTGTAATAAAGCCTTAAAATAACTGTTTATTGTGACATTTAAGGCATTAAAAACAAGGCAAAGTTGTCAGAGCTATGATTGAAAGTTAGGCTTCTTACTGCTATAGACACAATGTGTAAACTGAATAATATTACACATAGAAATCAACATCAGCTGGGGGCAAGGCGTGACTTACAGGGTAGCGTGTCAGGCTGCAGATCGAGGGGTCCACGACTCGAAACTTGATTATATTGATCATGCTCCGAATTTTCAGCTGTGGGCGTTTATAAAAGTGACATTCAATCCCGAAGTTTAGTTTAACAACAAACTATAAATCACAAATACATTTTGGAAAACTAGGAAACGAATTATTTTAAAACGTTGAGATAGACCACTACAGCTAACTCATTAGGAAGGTTTCCCTTTTGCAGGATAATCAGGTGAAATAAGTTGTTGTAATATGTCACTCTGACGAGACTACCTGAAGTACTATATTACTTTGTTAAAGTGCTGTATGCTTTTTATAACACATACACACATATATATGATTTATAAGTCATTAAAATCGTTAAATTTACATATTCATTTCTTCAGTGATTCCGTAGAATGACTTATTAGAACCTCCAGTGACGAATGTGGATTAAAGGGTCGATCTATTTAAGTTTTAGTGTCACTTTTAGGTTTAGCCGATTTCAGGGAATTTCATACCACATCAGTAATTCTGGTCTTGCATGGTATGGTGGTTGGGGCGTTCGACTCGCAATCTGCGGGTCGCGGGTTCGAATCCCGTCACCGAATATGTTCGTCCTTTCAGCCATGTGGGCGTTATAATGTTACGATAAATCTTTCAAGTGCTCCAAGAGCTAGTGGTAAGTGGTGTTGGCTAGTTGTCTTCCCTCTATTCTAGCACTTCTAAATTAAGGACGACTAAAGCAGATATCTCTGGAGTAGACTTTACGCGAAATCCAACAAACAAACAGTAATTCTGAGTTATATCAAACCCAAATATGTTAATAAAAAGATCCAAACTGAAAATTAGAGAGAAAGTTAATTATATCACACTACAGTAAATTAATTGGCACATAGTGACTCAGTGATTTTGCGCTATTGACTTATAGAGAAATGGTTGCAAATTCAGGGCTTACTCCCAACATGTTGTATTCTTGAGCAAGACACTTTACTCTAATTGTTTCAGTCTCACCAGCTGAATGATATGATGGGAACTAATTGTTAGCTGGGAGGTTAACCTGTGATGGACTGGCATCCCATCCAGAGGATATGTGTTACCATTATCATTCGCTTATGCCTATAAAAGCCTGAGTTCAGCGACAATTTCTAAGTGCTGTCCCGGCATAGAAGGTACTTAACTTTGAACATGATAGAAAAGTAATGTAAAATAATATTGATTACAATAAAAAATGCTCAAACCTGCTCTTGTATGCCTTTATTTCTATTATATTCAAATGCTAGGAATATTGCCAAACTTCAATTATCTATATTAGTCCATTTTTTCTTAGGATGTTTTTTATTCTCCTGTTAATCGCAATTCTTAGATTATCTCTGTACACTCAATTCTATTATTTGGCTACAACAACTTAGAATTCAACTTTTTGACTAATATGCACGATTTACTCAGAAGTTAACCGTCATGAATAATTTGCATGATCTAATCAGAAATTAACCTTCTTAAGTAGTTTGCATGACTCATTAAGATGTCAAATGTTTTCAGTAATTTGCATGACGTACTGAAAAGTTAAAATAATTGAGTAATTTCCATAACTTACACAGAAATTAACCTTATTGAGTAATTTACATGACTTGATCAGAAGTTAACCTTCTTGAATAGTTTGCATGACATACTCAGAAGATAAACCTTTCGAGTAATTTGCCTAAGTTACTTCGAAGTAAACCTTCTTGATTGGTTTGCATAACTACCCAGAAGTTAACGTTCTTGATTAGTGTGCTCGACTTAATTAGAAGTTAACCTTCTTGATTAGTCTGCATGACTTTCTCATAATTTAATTTTGTTGGCTAGTTTTCATGACTTACTCAGAAGTTAGCCTTCTTGAGCATTTTGAATAAATTTTCGTTAGAGTGTAGAGTTTTTATTTTATGACTTTTAATATGAATAGCGAAATTTAGAGAAAAATTATTTCCTTTGTTTGTCCAATCTGTATGTTTTTGCTTTTTTTCGGTAGAGTTTTGTATAGCTGTGATCTTATGCAATAGAGTTTAGTTACATCTTGTCTATGAACAGTACATTTGGCAAGTTTCAATCATCCTCAAATCTTCTTTGTTCTTTGCAGTAGAAAGAGGGAGTCCAATACATCTACTTCAAATTACTAGTGTCTCGGTTAAGTACCCTGTAGCTATCAGTCACATTTGTCTCAATTCTTTCTTGTTACTAGTACGAGTGTTGTCCATTTGTATTGCTTCTATAAAAAGTAAAAATATTTGTTATTTTAATTGTTACTAATAAGGATATTTATTATTTGAATTCATTTTCATGAAGATATTTGTTGTTTGTTCTGCTCTTATTAAGGGTATCAGTTATACTGCTGTTAGTAAAGGTATGTATTACTTGAATTGCTTTTAGTAAAGATATTTGCTAGTTTCATTATTATTAGTAAGAGTAATTGTTATTTTATTGCTGTTGTTAAATATATTTGTATTTGTATTGTTATTAGTAAGGATACTTGCTATTTTTATTGCTGTTAGTTACGATATGTTATTTGTATTACTCTTAGTAAAGTTGTTTGTTATTTGGAATACTTTTTTAGCAAAGATTGTATTCCTTGGGAACCTGTCTTGTATTTTAGTTCCTTCAGTCCACATGTGAGAAATAATTAGTTCTTCTTTGATCACCAATTACTCGCCAGTCCTCTAAATCTTACGATCCTCTTATTATTATAGTAGGAACTTACTTCCACGTTCATTCATTAACGCCTTATGTGAGTGATTATTTTACATGGTCTGTAACCCAAACTTAGCTTGTTCAGGCGAGTACTGATTTTGTATTATTCTGTTTGATCAATCTCTCTCTGCTTTTCAGTCATTCTTACTCTTACTCAATTTTCATCTAATTTGCTTTTATTCTCTTCTTGGTAAGCTACCACCACAGCTCTGTAATATAGGTAGGTGTACATAACTTTAAATGGAGAGAGACTGGTTGTAGTTGGTGGAGTTGAGAACTTTCCTGCTGGATAAGCAATGAATTGTGGAGGGTACTTTGAAAGATGACCACCTGACTACTGGATGATCTTAGATTCCCTTGATTATCTCTAAAGATGCAGCGCTTTTGATACATGATTGTATCCGAGTGTTTATGAAGTAACTTCACGAAATGGTGAATGGAATAGTGAGAGAAGAAAAAGTTGCAGTATCTAGTGTTGACACAAGCATTCCTTATACATATCTAAACTTCCTTAGCATTTAAAGCATTTGGTGGAATTGTTTCAGGATGATCTCGAATATGAACAGCTTCGAAAACACTACAAGTTACGCATATGATTTTCTGAGGCAAACACAATTCATGCATCCTTACAACACCAGACCCACATCCTATCATGCAGTCACTTCACAGACTTTCATAACGTACCCAATATCTAGCTATCACACATATAAATTGAATGATGCAAGACTAGATAATGCAGTCATTGTACAGTGTGTGATCATTGCCAGTAGTCATGATAAAAAGATGTCCAAGATGAATTTGGTAACATAAGTCAACTTATTCTCTCCGTGTCCTAAAGATGAATATCAGGACAACCTTCAAAGTTTCTTCTACTTAGCTTCAGGCTGAAGGAAGTTAAATTCGATGACGAAAATATTCTTTACAAGGTGTAATATGTACATTTTTGTTCATTCAATTGTGTCAGCAACTTTAGAAAGATTTGTGTAGCTAACTTTGCATTTTCTACAGTAAGAATGCTGCTTGAGCTATGTGGACGGTGTGTTATACTTTGAACCTGTATCTAAAATATGTAGCTCTGGGTTTTCATAAGTATGAAGGACAGGTTGACATTTCACTGCTCATTAATTCAACTGAATTAATTCATCATATAGTGAGCCATGATAAATCGAGATAAAACCTGATAAGGTGGCATCCTCCAAAGATTAAAGTTAACCCAAGAGCAGAAAAGAAGCGCACAACTTATATATGTTGTAGCTGATTTTTCCATCATAGCTGCGCAACTGTATGTGCTTACGAGAACAAACATGCACCTCAGATAGATCAATGACATCAACGCAGCTTTAAGCCACGAAGTGTGCTCTGTTATTGATATTCAAGGACAAATAACGAGTAGCACAAGCATAAGAGTTGTCCTATCTCAGGAGCAAGATAATGTGGAGCATGTGATTACATATCTAACACAGGATGAATCCCATTTGTACAGAATTATTAAAAAGATACTTTCTGTAGTTCAGTTCATCAACCACTTTCACCTCTATTTATATGAATGGGAATTTACTATTACAATGAACTATACCCCTTTAAATGGCTTACTGACTTAAAAAAAACAGAGAGTACTAGAGCACACTGGATCAGAGATATTCTAGATCAGCACTGTTTGGGTAAACTGCGGGAAAATGTAGATGGGCTGTCATGGTAACGCGTAAGAACATGGCCATTCACTCAGTGTTTATATCCTTCATTGCTCCACAAAGATGGTAATGGCTGGTGCACCAGAAAGTGACAAAAAGGTATTTTTTAGAGTTTGTTTAGCTTTGACACTGACAGATAATTAGATGAATGACTCACAATCATTGGGGCACTTTTAGCTGGAGATGATGAACGGTTTACTGTAGCTTCGCCGCAATTCTCAGAGATTTAGCATCAGAATATCGTGCCACTACATCAACTTTTGATTAATTTAGATGATTTCAATACTGTGGGACAGCATGCACCACCACTAAACAATTTTCATATCTTTACTAGTAGTTTGTCAATAGATTGCGAGGTAATGCAAATAAATTATGCTCTTGTACTGTTAAACAGAATTGTACCAATACTACAACAAATTGTGACATTAAACTTTTTCTTCCCCTGCATACTGATATAGACTTTCTGAGTCATTGCCAGAAACAACTCGAATAATATATATGTGTTATGGTACTACTGATACCTCAACGCAGACTCAATATGCAAGAGTAGATATGTTATCTATGCTGTCAGAGTAAGTTAGTGCCCAGAGAAATACATAAGGGCTAGGAGTGAACTTTAACAACCAGATGTTTGCACAGCTGTGCAATATTTTAAGACTCGAATTCTACCTTACCATCCTCATTCTGATTACTTTGCTGGGAGGATTGTACTGATGGCCAAGTGTACCCTTTCCCACGTTTTCACCCTTAAAGAGTTTAATAAGAAGATAGTTAGAGCAAGTTAGTTAAACTGATGAGACTGGCTCTGGTTGTAGTGTCTAAAACCGTCCCACTTCATCGCCAAGACAAATGAACTTGATATAGCAATACCATTGTACATTAACCTATGTCGAATATATGGGCATGCATAAGCTACAATTAACCTCGTATTACTGCCTTACTGATTGGACCAAGACAAAGAACAGAGGAAGAGTGAAATATTCAGATAAGATTGATGACATCCTGGAAGAGTCCCTAGGTTCAGATGAACAAGGCCCATATCATGATCACTGTTCTGTATACGTGGATAGCGCATATTACAATCAGGCTAGCGCAGGGGTCAAGTCAACGGAAGACTTGTTACAACCATTTTACCACACCCATACAAATCCCATTCTACTCTATCATTATGGATGCAGCAACATATCGACCACGGGATGTGGCAGGACCTTCAACTTGTAAGTATTAATTTTATATTCATTACATATGAGTTAAATGCATTTTATCAACTTTAATCTACAGAGAACGGGTATTGTCTGTAACACACGTGTGACAAGCCAAACCCCATTGAAACTGGCGTGTGATAAACTGTATTTAATGTAAGATATCATAATCAGTAGACTCTAAATGTAGGGATGACCAAGGTACTCAATAGGCATTATTCAAAATATGCACGCTAAAAACTTCAACAATGACAGAGAATTTTACTTTAAAATGTAATTGTCACTCACTTTAATTGGTTCTCTACCTAAAAAGCCTAAAAACAAGGCAAGAAACCATCGCTAAGATACCTTACCAGAATGTGACAAACCCACCAAGCTGTTAATCTTTCTTCTTCTTTTTCAGTTGAGAACACTCTACAACTACTTTATCACTAACAGTTTAAACCTAAGTCCATTCTATGTGTTTCTGGGCAGTGCCCGATGTTATCGTTTAGTTGTTGTAACTAGTAGTAATTTAAAAAATCATAATTCCACTGTAAACGATGTTATCATTACCCCTTGAAATTAGCTTTTTTACAGAATCTTTATGTTACTTTAAAAAGCTTAAGTACAGGGTGAAACAGGAATTACCAGCTAATAATAGATGAACATCAGATGACTGTAAAATTTAGTGTTATCCTTTAAAATGCATACTTGACTTTAATATTACTGCAGTTGGAATTTATATATTCCTGACTTTTGGTATGCAGTTTGTTTATAATAATATTTATGGTCATGTCAGGGTAGGCATCAGTGTAGTGTAACTAAAAACCTAGGACTTATATACAATGAAAACAAAGTTGAGTCAAAACATGTCTTGATTATTACAGACTCTCGCTACGAGGTCGGTTAATTCGACCGATCTCGTAATTATTTTGTACTCTTGTAACAATATATTTTAATATTGAAAGTCGTGTAGGGTTGAACTATATATAACTGTATCATCCCCATACTTGTGTTTGCATTCGTTTTGGCACTGTCATCCCTACATCATTTTACATTTACAAAATGTTTTTATTACTTATATGTATCCACTTTACTGAACATGACCACTGCTTACTTGGTAACTTTACTTAATGCTGTAATAAAACTTTATTAGTAATTTAACTTAATTGTCTTGACTCGGAGCCTCATTATCTATGCAGAAGGTTATTTACATAGGCCTTTATGGTAAACTATCATGTGCTTGCAGTGTTCTTTTAAAATGTGTTAGAGCAAAATAAAGTTTGTTTTCCTACGATTATTTCGAAAAACACCTTAATATTTCAACTCGATGATTCCATTTATCAGTACAATTTTACACCTTTCGCAAAAATATTTAATCTGTCAACAGAAGAGATTTTGTTGAATATTTTTATAATTATAACGGATTTCCTGTTTGTAACAACAAATCTCAATCGCAATAGTTGATAAAGTAAGCTATAAAAATTACAAAATCAGGAAAATTGACAGATTCTGTACCAACTGTGTTGTTTAGTGGTTATTAATTTTATTTTTTCTTATATATGTGAGAAAATAATAAAGATGTTATTCATAGTGTTACTCACCTTTGCATAAAATAGTTTTGTTCTTCATATATCATATATGAATTAGTTAATACAATATTATTTATAAATTAATATTGGTCAGAATTTGGTCATAGTAATAATCCCTTCATTCAGAATAAATAGAGGTGCTAACAATTGATGAATAAATATTTTGTTATGTTTTTTATCTGTAAGAATGGGGAGTTCTTCTTTATCCCTATAATTGTTTTTAAACTCCACTCTCGTTTTCTTTGGCATATCGTTGTTATTTTTATTTCTGATTTACAGTGAGCGTCTAATAGATCTTGTAATATAATCTAATGAGAATATTTTTGTATTTTTTAATTCAAACTGCACTCTTTTTGTTAACTCAATTACATGAAATAATATCGGATCTTCCTTTGGTTTGTATCTATTTAACCACACTTTATATGTGAGAAGTAGTCTATACAATTACAAAGTATAATCAACTCTCAATTATAAAAAAAATATATTTTTATTTCTTAATTCTTGATTTTGATTTTAACGAAACAAACTTCAACAGAAAACGCCCATAAAACACTATCTTATCACTAACTGGGTGTGGTAAGATGGCGAACTGAAGTTGGTTCATAATGTAATCCAACCCTTTCAGCTGTAACTTCATGGCAACTATCCCAGCACACCAGCAGTGGAAAAGTCATCGAATGTCTAGAAGAGGGATGCTCAGGTTAACAGTGATACTGGATGGATTCGTGGACATACCTCCATCTGGATTATAAGATTAAAAATCCAGAAATAGTACCTTAACAACCAGCTGCCTGGACTTCCGAGAAGGACACTATATAACTATTTCTGTCATCGCAAGACCATGGACAGTGCAATAGGCAAGACTTCATTGACAGCAAATACATCATACCCATAATGGTCGAGAATGACAAAGGAATTGTCCAAGACACCGTTGAAGAAGTTGTTGCCTGTTATGTTTTGGTTTCATGAAGAGTTTTTGACTATACACTTGTAAATTTTAGTTTCATGATGTTTGTATTCCACTATGGTTACTTCTGTGATATATGAGTATGTAATTTTCTGTTTTGATTTATCTATGGCAAACCTAACATGTCTTATGATGTATTAAAATTAATGTTGATTTTGTCGATAAGTATGAAATTTTTTTTATTTCGTGTACGTATTTTTGTTAATTTGTTTGAAGGCATGTAACTAGTTTATGTTTAAAATTCACTTGACTTTTATCTGTAGTTTATCACTGTTATTTAATACTATAAATTTAAGATTTTACCAACATTTACAAAATTTTAAATTACCTTTTTTTCTGCTTTTGTATTTAACTATTTCACTGCATTTGGATTTGTTGTAAAGTTTCATTAATACGAAACAACACCGAAGACAAAGGCCAATAATGCGTTGCTTGATGCAAAGACATTTTTAATCTTAATGAATTAGTTCAGTTTTCTATTTACTTTTAACTGATTGTTAAGTGTGAGTCCCGTTAATTGTAATTATTATAATATTTGAAAACTATGCTAGTTATCTAGGTATCTCACATTCAAAAATATTAATATGTATATATTATGTTCCTCAACATATCTTAATACTTAGTGATTGACAAAGGACAATATGTAAATTATACAAGACACATAAACAACTTAATTTGTCACGTCTAAAGAATATCAGTCACCTCAAAGCTACAAATGATTCAGATGATGTACTTTCAATACCACACCATATTCTACAAGTGTGGAAATTTTATAACGTATCGTATACAAGCCCATAGTGGTCTCACAGATAGACTAAAACATGCAACAACCAAGTATACTATACAAATATACTGATCTTGCCATAATGTGCGACAATAATCACATATTCATACGCACTGCTTTATGGACTACAGTTAAAAAACCATAGTTGATTCAGTTTTTTCTCTTATTAAAAATTATAAATTGAACAGCACCTAAATTACAATTAATACGCAATGCTTTGTGTACTACAGTTAAAAAACCGTAGTTGATTCAGTTATTCCTCTTATTAAAAATTATAAATTGAACAGCACCTAAATCACATATTAATACGCAATGCTTTATGGACTACAGTTAAAAAACATAGTTGATTCAGTTATTCCTCTTATTAAAAATTATAAATTGAACAGCACCTAAATCACAATTAATACGCAATGCTTCGTGTACTACAGTTAATAACCGTAGTTGATTCAGTTATTCCTCTTATTAAGAATTAAAAATTGAACAGCAACTAAGTTACAATACAACAGATAAAATATTGGAACGTAAATGTAATATCATTACTTATATAGAATACCCCACTAATATTACAAAATACAATCCACTTGCTTAGTTCGAAAGTACTGGTTGAATGAATATTCCTTCATACTCGTCTAACGTCATTTTGTTTCCACGTTTTCTAGTTGGTTTTTTCATCTAATTTTTACGCTATTCACGTGGTTTGTTTTCTTCTTTTCGTGCAAATTTAATGTCTGTATTATCCATGTATTTCAGTATCTGGCACTGGGGTCAGGCCACCTACTACACTTCCTGATTCCTCCAAAAGGTGACGTCCGTAATATGAGAACCAGTTTCCAGGCCTAACCTGCCAAAGAGGATGTTCATGTATTTAAAGGGTTTTTATAGTATGCTAAAAATAATTACCGCCCTATGCGAAGCCATAGACTACACGAGTTAGGACGAAATTAGGGGAAAATTGCTCACGCCAAAGGGTCGGTTGGGCTGGAAAGGTTAAATCAAGTTATTTTAGTCCAGAAATTGACTTTATAAAGAGTTCTAATAACAAGCCGGCAAGAATATTAAAACTAACCGTCTGAACAAAAGAGGGCGTTCTAATGTAATTACCGTAATGGTTTTCTGTCCCACAAGATTCCTGTCAAGGATTAAAGCTAGAAACTTTACGAAAGCCTTAATTTCATAATAGTTTAACCTGTATCATAATGTATAATAAGTTTTCCTTAATTCTATACATTACGTAAGAGGTTTAATAAAATTTCATGTGTTGACCGAGCGATTTAGCTTGTCCTAACCTGTGTTTTATTTCGTATAAACAATATATCTTTATTTTCTCCACCTATGCTGCTGATAGGAGTGGATTCGTGGTGTTATTGTAAACTTTGAATTTATAAAATAAGTTTTTAATCAAAAAAGTTTAAAACCATGTCGTACTTTACTGAAGTTGGTCATAAAAAGTCCCACCAACAATGATATTAGCCCAATTCTAAACTCAAACTTTTGATTAGGCTACATAACCGTCTTCGGTTACAAATCAGTGTAGTTAACAGGTGTAAATCAGAACAGGTTAGGCTATATAACATTGACTTCTGTTCCAAATGGGTGTAGTTAACAGAAGTAAATCACAAAATCAATGTTTAGAATCTTGACTGCTGCTCCGAGTGAATGCAATTAATAAACATAGATCAGGGCAGAATAGACTAGAGAGGCCTGATTTCTGTTGTAACTGAGCGTACTTGACAAACATAAATGAGAACAGAATAAGGTATAGAGCCTTGAATTCTACTCCAGTTGAATCTAATTTGCATACATGAATCAAAGGAGGAATGGTCTATAATACAAGTCATGTTTCAGTCATGTGTACTTAATAGAGGTGAATCAGAAACATAAGATATAGAACCTTGATTCCTTTTGCAATTGCAGTAACATAATGTTAAATCTAGTTTGAGCTGAAATAATGCACAGGATGTTGCATCAATTTAATACTGTAGTTACACCTAATACATATGTATAACAAGAAATAGTGGCATACTAATAACCCGCAGGCTTATGTAGTAACCAATACTAACAGGGCGACAAATATATGTGTCAACGAACAGAAACACATTGATATTCGGTATGCTCAGCAGTAGGCTGTTCTAATAAAATGAGAAATATCTGTAACAAGGAAGAGAAAACTATTGATACTCGGTGGACTCATGTAACGGGCAATACTGACAACGTGATGAAATATTTTAAGTATGTTAACAACATTTCTGTTAAACTGATACGCAATAAGCATCGTGGACTTATCACTGCAAGAACATGTAATAAGAACATTGATTTGGATTCTAAGTGAATATGTATCGATTACATATACAATACAGAAAAATGCAATACTTTTTTTTGAGTGATAAACAGTACGTTTGTAAGCAGTAATATTGTTAGCTTTCTTTATGGCTTACTTAAACACAGTAAGTTTGTAAATAAGTAATATTGTTAGATTTACCGTGTTGCCCCTAATTAACACCACCGGGGGCGTTGCAAACTGCAAGGGGGCAGTAATTATAGTATTCGTGCAGTTCTGGATTCTATTTTTTACATGTGATTTGTTTATTTCAATGCTAATAAGTGTGTGTGTATGTGTCTTTTTTGTTGTTGTTTTTTCAAATACAAATTACGGTAATAAAAGTGGATTACATGTTGGATTACTATTGTTGTCACACAAGGTAAGCTTTATAAAAATACCGAGGGGCGTTAATTAGGGGCAATATGGTATGCATGTACTCGCAACAATATCATAATAAGCGGCAATACTAACAAAATGATGCACAATCAGTGTATGTAATAACAATGCTGATAGCACTGCAAGTTAGTGCAAGAAGTCACTAATAGTTGTTGCATTAAAAGCATATGCTACAGAAAATACTAATTCACTAATGAAATGCAGGTATTTAAACATGCATCATCAAACCTTTCTCAAGTTATCAGGTCATATTAACACACTACTGCAATGCAAGACATGCCAGTGTGCATCACCAAGAATTTCTCAGTTAATGTTTTCTTTTTCCAATAGTTTGTTTGATGTTTATAACGTCAATAATTTTTAATTAAACATGATTGAAACAATGCTTCTCATGCCAAGCATTTTTTTAAATATTTAAAAACCGTAATGTCAAATTATTTATCATTGGAAAATGCATTGCATTCCATGCATTAGGATGTGTAAAATAAAACTAGTTAAGGTTCAAACTGTGGTAGGCGTATGCTAGCACATCTTGCTAAGAGGTATTTTACGCAAACACTGTAAGAAATGTCCGGTTAGCTTACTAGTACGTCTGAGCTAGAGATATTCGCGCAAAACCAGCATTCACTGCCAACTCTTGAGCTACTCTGCTCAGATAGTGCGATTTGACAGACATTCTTATAACGCACCCACTAACCAAAAATGGGTAGCGCAACTATGCGGCAATGGGGCGCAAAACAAAGGATCCTCAGTTCACAGTGTGGTTTAACCACTAAGCCACGCTCTGCACTTAAAATATTGATAGGATTACCTTTTAAGCATTTGGAAAATCAAAGTTTGTATAATAAATTAATTTGGAGAATTTTGATCATAAGTAAAATTAAAAATTTATTGTTGCGTTTTCACATCATCAAATTAGATGATAATCATATTTCATACGCTGTAATTATTTCATGTAAGTTTTTGTAAACAGTTTTTAAGATATTTCAGAAAAAACAGATACAAAAGAACTAAATTAGTATAAAAAGGGTTACTTCTGTTTTAGTATATGCAAAAGCACTGAGTTCTCGTGTGAAAGATTTACGTTCGAAAAACACTATATAACTCAAGTAGTAACTTCATATTTCATGACATAATTTATAACCAGAATAAATCAAAAAGGAAAACTGATTAGTAATCAACATACGTAATTACATAACTTCATAAAATGTACCAGTTTAGCTGGGTCAACCAGAGTTTTAAAGCAGATATCAGTGGAGCCCTTCCTACGAGTATAGGTCATTATTCTCTTGTCGGTGATAAAGACTGGTAAATGTCACGCTTTCAAGAAAAAAAAAGGTTTGAAATTTCCTCAAGTGATATCTTTTAAAATCCTTTTTTGTTTTTGTTTTATTTTGTTGCAGTAAAAATTTACATGATTTATATATATTCAAAATTGGATGTAACATATTAACTATTACTCCTGGTTTGGTTCGAAGTTTTAACTCCGTGATGGTTGATACTTAGGAGACTATTTTTTTTTTAAATACTCAAAACGTTTATTTGAGGACTTACAGTTAAGTAAACTTTTTAGCTTTCTGATGCAGTTTTAGAATATTTAAAATCACAATTTATGAATTACATTCCTTAACGCAATCTGAAGTATTTATGATCATTTGAAGCAGTTAGTAAAGTTATTCAGTACTCTTATCAGAAGTGTCTTTAATGATTAGTTTAGTTTTAAGTTGTTACACTTAAATAATGAAATTTTTGTACTCAATATGAAATACAAAGATTGTCAGGCCTAACATTTTCATATCATGTTACTAACATCAAATATATTTGCCCCAGATTTTGGTTTGAAATTCACAAAATTTAAAAGAAAAATTATCAATTTTCTTATGTCTTAAATTAACTTTTTTATAAATATATTAGTCATCCAATAATTAAGAATAAGTTTAATTTTGTAATAAATTTTGTTTACATTTTGTTTTATTCGAAATAATTTATGAATAGTTCCTGTTTCCTTATTTTGGCTCGTACAACTAAATAGATGAATCAATAGTAAAATAAATAGTGAAATCGCTAAGAACAAAATCATTAATAAAAAATCACTAACAGTGAAGTCACTAATATTAAAATCATTAACAGTAAAATCATCAATAGTAAAATCACTAATAGTAAAATTATTAATATTAAATCATTAAGAGTAAAATCATTAATAATAAAATCACAAATAGTAAAGTCCTTAATATTAAAACAATTAACAGTAAAATCATCAACAGTAAAATCACTAATAGTAAATTTATTAATATTAGATCATTAACAGTAAAATCATCAACAGTAAAATCACTAATAGTAAATTTATTAATATTAGGTCATTAACAGTAAAATCATCAACAGTAAAATCACTAAT
>NW_013666365.1:427944-434997 GCF_000517525.1 Limulus polyphemus
AAATCATCAACAGTAAAATCACTAATCGTAAATTTATTTAATATTAGATACATTAACAGTAAAATCATCAACAGTAAAATCACTAATAGTAAATTTATTAATATTAGGTCATTAACAGTAAAATCATCAACAGTAAAATCACTAATAGTAAAGTTATTAATATTAGATCAATAACAGTAAAATCATTATTAATAAAATCACTAATAGTAAAATTATTAATATTAAATCATTAACAGTAAAATCATTAATAATTACCTACCAGTCTCCCAGCGATAAGTCTCCGTATTCATAACGCTAAAATCAGGTGTTCGATTTCCCTCGGTAAACACAGCAGATAACCGGATGTGGGTTTGCTGTAATAAAACACACACAGACTCGCACACAGTTACCTACCAAACTGGTACTTCGCATTTTTAACAACACCATAATTTCAAAAAATATAATTTTATTTCATCAAAATAATTCAAACTTCTCATCGGCCTACCTTCAATTCACAGTCGTACCATTTTCTGCTATACTATTATTTTTTGGTCTTTACTTATGTTGAAACGTTTTGCAGGCAATGAAAATAAAGAGATTTAAAAAAAACAACACATTTTTAATCTGTTTCTTCGAGCAGAAAAACAAAACAAAAAACATTTTCTATGTATTGCCGGGAATATTGAGCTTATAACACAAAATTCGAAATTCGATTCCTGCAATGGGCATATAGGCTCACCAATATAAGATTTCCAGTCATACCTTCTATTTATTCCTCAAGCAGCTGGGGTGGGGGAGGAAATTGGAATCCATGCTATTCCATACGACGACATGCCGGTCAATTGCCGGACTCAACGACCCTATGGACTGCTATACGATCAGAGTCCAGATCCGTAGCTAGGATAAGGCGGGAGGGGCAGTTGCGCAGTGCGCAGTCCGATCGCTAAGCCTGTTATTCAATAATTTTTACAGAACTATACAGACTGGAGGGTAAATAGAAAACTTACCATTTGAACTTATCATCCGAGTTAAGCAATATAACCTGCTCTATTTAATATGGTATAGTATTTAAGTTCCCGCCTTCACTCCTTATTTTTCAACTATGTCGTCTCGTTCTTAAGTTGTAACATATATCATAATTATTTTTATATTTTCTAGTGTTGTGGTATTTACCATCCCATTTAGCTACATGCTTCTTTCGTAACATATATATATTTTAAGGAAAAGGTAAAATAGGGCTCGAAAAATAGCATATCCAATGTTCCAGGACATCCTAAAAGTCTGCTGGCTACCAAACATTATAGGAAACATGCTCGACAGGGTAATGAGGTTTTTACTGTATCTGTCATTGCTGTAAAGCAAAGTAAAAAACTGAGATTTATTGAAATTACAAGCAGAACATTGATTTGTTCGGTAATTTATTTATGTTCTAGTAATTATATTTAAAATATATTTATTACCTATCCTACGTTATGAAAACACTTGTATTTGGTAGAATAGCGACCATGAATAATAAATTTGTTTTGTAAGGATGTGTGCCGTGAAAAGTTTAGGCAGACCGAAAGTCCAGTATACTATATGGAACTTCCGCAGACTGACCGACATGCACGGTCCACGAGGAAAAGAGGCGAGGGGCGCATTTTGTGAAACATGCATGCAGCAGGGCGCAAAAATGACTGGCCACGACTCTGAATCAGACTGTTGATACGAGCGCTGGGAAAGTGTCTGTCCTCGTACACTAGATGGATTATGGACGGCCTGCAGATGTGCTATGGAGCCTTTTTCAATATAAACTACGCTCCAGGGTTGTTGTCAAGTTGCACAGTCGTCAGACAGAGCATTACCGGACGTGGCGATATGGGCTGTAATAACATGGTGAGGTTGTAAAACCGTTTTAATATAACGTATGCAATATCTATGTGGGTAAACAGTTAACCAGTAGTTAGCCTGACCACTTGGTATATGTACAAGTGAATCTTAGTTTGCCATAATTGTGACTTTTGTGTAAACATTAAGTTAATCAAGCTTCTTACATATGTAAAAATAACTGATATTATCATATTAGGTACGACCATGTTATATATATATATATATAAATCACCTTATACTAGTAACTATCTAAGTTTAAAAAATGAGTGAAATTAGATGTAAAGTTAAAAAAGGAGTGAAATTAGATGTAAAGTTAAAAAAGGAGTGATACTGAATATAAGGTTAAGAAAAGGAGTGAAATATGGAGCGTTTTCAAAGAATAGCCTCTTCTTCTCCAAAACTGTTTAGACAATGCTTACATTCCATTAAGTTTTTCATTCAATATTTTGTCCAGAGAGAGAGAGAAATGAACGCAATTGAGAAAAATGAGTGAGACGTATACGTTTAGAACTGCTTGTGTTTATGACAATACTCACAAACAAAAATATCTTTTAGGCTGATACGCTATTCTCTCCAATGATTTCATATGTTCTATTTTTACATTATAGAGTAGTGGCATGTTATTCATCCGAGTCAGTGAAAAAATATCAGATTTCGATAAAATAGTTTCTGGAGCTGCAGATCTTTTTTGTCTTGTTGTTTTATTTATCATGTACATACATATTAATTGTTCTCTTTTTTTATCCGATATATTAAAACATATTTAATTCTGGGCTTTTAATGTTTAAGAAATGGCAGTTGTAGGATAATGCAAAAAAATATTAGGTAATTTAGTAAACAATGCCACATGTCAAGTAAAATTTAAATTACCTTTGATCAGGTACGTTAGAATCAGTACAAACATGGGAACGTATATAAATGAAATTTCAAGGGATATGTAAAAGTGCGGTAAGAAAAATTACCCGTTTCAACAAATAGTACACTTGCTCGCGATATATGTATGCTTTTATTTAATTACTTGAAAAAGACTAGAAACCTTACGGGATTATTAGATTCCTGGAATAAACAGATGGAGAAGAACATTGTAAAACATTTTAGAGATTTACTGCATTGATATATACATTTTATCGTAGTACCTATTTTGAAAATATCACAAACGTTAAAAACTCGATTTGATCAATACGGGAGATGGTCCCAAGTATAATAATTTAAAAAACAATCTAGGCCTATTTGTTGTGATTGAAAACAGCTTTGACTTATTTACACATAACTTTGAAATATTTATGTTCTTACAGACAATACAGTACGAATAGTTTGTCTAAATCCATATATATATGGATAGATGTGAGTAAAAATATGTCTTGAATCATTAATGTTTAATTTCACTGCTGTTTATCACCTTTAAAAACAAACAAGTTGACACTTGGATCTTGAATTTTGTATTCTTGTGCACCTATTTTTGAATTATTTCCTGCTATTTTGTAATAAGCCTTACTTTTAAGTATTTTTTTTTCTTAGGTATGGTAAAGAGAGTAGAGAAGTAATGGCTAATCATCTATCATTTCTACTAATGAAGAGTCAGAAATAGAATACCAGGAAAGTATTTGACTTAAAGAACTCGCAAGGAAAACGTTCGTATTACTAATGTATTTCACGTTTTGTATAACATGCCTCCAGTGCTTGTGAAAAACTTTACAGTGGTTCTAAAAACAGTAAACTATCGTTTCTGTAAAGCAGCAAAAATCCATTCAAATGAATGGTTCCAGATGACATTGAACTATAAGTGACAAGTGTAGAAATGGATTTTCGTCATCCTAAGTGTTACAAAACTACACGAATATGATAATATTAGAGAGTATTCTAGCGAGCAAATGTAAGTATGCCCACTATAGTAAAACGAAAGACAAAACTCCAGCAGAGACAGTCAAAATACCCCATTCTTTTGTACCAACCTTATATTGGGAATTTCGCATCTTTTGCCAAAAACTGGAAGAGAAAACCAACAACTATGTCAAATAATTACTTTTAATGTCCAAGGACAGGTGAAAATGCCGCCAAAGATTTGCAATGACTCAGGACACATAAAAATTGCACATCTTAATCTGAATGTTCTGGAGACAATACCATAAAAATGCTATAGCTCATATACCAATGCCAGCAATTTATTGCTTTCTCAAAAGATAAACACTTGCTCATCAATGGCTTTTCTCTTTCAGCTTCATAGACATTGGCTGTGGTAACCGTTCTTAGCAGATTCGAGTCATTCCTGTCTGGACAGATTCCTGAGAACTACAGAGCCAAGAAGCAAAAGCGACATTTACAAAGACACTAAGGCGATAGAGTAATGTTTCAGCTACAGCATGGCAGAAGTAAGCTCCAGTTGATTTGAAGTAGTAACATTTATATCCAGGATGTACTTCATATAACACTGAGAATTAAGTATATGTTCCATTAAGAATCTTTAGGCATTCAGAAAAGATCCATAGAAGAGTCTAAAGCCATTGCTAAAATTTATGTAGCACAATAACCTAGAACGGAGCTGAAGAATTGTGTTGAAATACAAAACAGCCTGTTGATCTAAGCTATATTAGTCTGGACTGGGCTAATGAGGTAATACCCGACGCATATGCAATCTCCTCAAATGGATAATTGATGGATCTGAAGATACTGATTTATCACACTGACTCATACAGAAGGAGTTAATCCATCTGTTAGCAGGTTCTTGTAGTTGGTAGAGACTTAAAACAGGATGTATATATTGGTTCTGTACACACATCTTGCAATATAAGTGAAGCGTATAACTGGCTCAAAACAGTCGGTAACTATATGTTGAATCAATCAGAACTATGGTGAATTAGAGCAGCTGGTTACTATTTTAGCAGAATATTTTCTCAAAAGGGGAGAAGTTGGGGGAGTTATTATTCCTTACAGTATAATTCATCGATTCTTTATCTATAATCCTGCAGGTAACAGGATTTAGCGAAGATAATCTTGATGACAAAAGTACTAACGTAACGTCAAGTGTTCTATAGGTTAATTCAATTCAACTGATCACCTGCCAAAACCTGCATTATTGTATCAGCAAGTAATCTTAAATGACCACATATGCAAAGTGGATATAGCGTCGATGTTTCTCTCTTCATCAGAGATACATGATTTAGCATTCACCAGATATTCCAAGCTGCAGAAAGTGAGTGACTGGACTCAAGTTAATGCACTCGTTTCCACAGGAGCTATGAATGACATTTCTGTTAGTTACCGTCCTCTTCTAAGAGCGTCTTCTACGGATTTCAGCATAAATATGATGTTATAATGAGTATGCAAAATATGAAGGTACACTCTAGTAAAAAACATGTTGTGCTCACAAGGCTCTGTAGTATAAGGTCAAAGAGATTCAATTGAAACAATTAAAAGCTTTTGCTGACAAAATGTTACACTTTATTAAATTCAATACGGCACTGAATTTTCTGGAATGACTGGGCAACTGTATGATGAAAGTGGAATGGAAGATTTGTTTATTGAATCAGCAGTGAATATTACCAGCACTGGCAACAGATTTATGAAGGGACAAATCTACGTTGTTGATGCTAGTTATACTGAGGTTTTTAGATGTAAGGCTGTATCACCGACTGGCAGTATTACACAACTTGACTCCCAAGCTAAGGTTCATCTGTATGATATATCAGTTAAAAAACTGAAGTCAAATCTATTCTTAATTAAAAACCAAAACAATACGAAATTTATACCACAATTATATCTTATTGCATAACCAAACATATTTTGCTTCATGTTTCGGCCACATTTGTTTTTGCAGTAACATAAATAATTCTGATTTAAATGGCATATTACCTTTATTAATGAAATACAACAAGATATACGAGTAAGTCAATTAAACCTTTTCTCTTAAGAGGGTGCAACGAAAACACACATCAACAATATAGTACAGAATTCAGTATGAACAATATAGTATATAATTCAGTATCAACAATATAGTACAGAATTCAGTATCAACAATATAGTACAGAATTCAGTATCAACAATATAGTACAGAATTCAGTATCAACAATATAGTACAGAATTCAGTATCAACAATATAGTATAGAATTCAGTATCAACAATATAGTATAGAATTCAGTATCAACAATATAGTACATAATTCAGTATCAACAATATAGTACAGAATTCAGTATCAACAATATAGTACATAATTCAGTATCAACAATATAGTACATAATTCAGTATCAACAATATAGTACATAATTCAGTATCAACAATATAGTACATAATTCAGTATCAACAATATAGTACATAATTCAGTATCAACAATATAGTGTAGAGTTCACTATCAACAATATAGTACAGAATTCAGTATCAACAATATAGTGTAGAATTCAGTATCAACAATATAATACAGAATTCAGTATCAACAATATAGTATAGAACTCAGTATCAACAATATAGTACAGAATTCAGTATCAACAATATAGTACAGAATTCAGTATCAACAATATAGTATAGAATTCAGTATCAACAATATAGTACAGAATTCAGTATCAACAATATAGTACAGAATTCAGTATCAACAATATAGTACAGAATTCAGTATCAACAATATAGTACAGAATTCAGTATCAACAATATAGTGTAGAATTCAGTATCAACAATATAGTGTAGAATTCAGTATCAACAATATAGTACATAATTCAGTATCAACAATATAGTGTAGAGTTCACTATCAACAATATAGTACAGAATTCAGTATCAACAATATAGTGTAGAATTCAGTATCAACAATATAATACAGAATTCAGTATCAACAATATAGTACAGAATTCAGTATCAACAATATAGTACATGTACTATATTGTTGATACTGAATTCTGAATTCAGTATCAACAATATAGTACAGAATTCAGTATCAACAATATAGTACAGAATTCAGTATCAACAATATAGTGTAGAATTCACTATCAACAATATAGTGTAGAATTCAGTATCAACAATATAGTGTAGAATTCAGTATCAACAATATAGTGTAGAATTCAGTATCAACAATATAGTACGTAATTCAGTATCAACAATATAGTGTAGAATTCACTATCAACAATATAGTACATAATTCAGTATCAACAATATAGTACATAATTCAGTATCAACAATATAGTATAGAATTCAGTATCAACAATATAGTGTAGAATTCAGTAT
>NW_013666365.1:435997-442891 GCF_000517525.1 Limulus polyphemus
CACCAGTGATAGAGAAACGAGTTCATGTTGCTTTTTTTCGTAAGGATATTCAGCTACTAAACTGTAAAATACCACCAAACCGAGCTATAAAACAAATAACTGATTTAACTACAACTTATAAACCATTTTAGGATAAATGAAATGTAAACTATATGAAGTTACTGGGTATGTATCTTAATGTTAAAGTGCATGTGTTGAATACAAAAACAAGATAATATTCTACAAAAACAACAACTAAAGTAGTAATATTGTAGTAACGTTTAAATTATCTGGTTAAAATAATTCAACGTCCAGTCCACGTAATAAGAACAAATTAATTTCATCTCCTTCTTAACGTTTCTTTAAAGGATTGTACACTTTATAAGTTATTGTAGACTTACGTTTACAGTCACGCTACTTGCACTTACACTGACGTAAAAACCACCTTACTTGTACAAAGTAACTCAATATGTGCGATAGTTAACATGTATCCAATAACGTAGACACGCTTACTGATTCACTCTATTGGATATAAGACAACTCTTATCTTCTTGATGCTTCACTATTTCACTGCTTCGCTGACTTCGTATTTATAACCTACCCTCATTCTAAATGTTTCACAAAATATCTCATTCATTAATAATGCCGAGTATTCTAGGACTAACTTGGCCCTAACGTGACGTGTTCTCAAGCTAACATCTAAATTACAACATTAAAAATATAGCTTATAACAACATTTAAGGCAACTATTTTGTGCATAGATTTGACATAAGTGTTTAAAATATTAGGCTTTATGAACCTCTTTGTAGCAGTTTGGGTTTTGTTTTATTCGTAGTATCCAAGTCTACTTTATTTTCGTGCGGTGAAACAGATTTACTGTGCATCCTTTCACAAACTATAATGAGTATTCTGCAGCAATTATCATTACCAATATAATGTTATGGCATACACACAGAAATAATTTATTGAATTAACGTACCTTATCCAAGCCGATGTCAGACGCATTAAAGTGAAGAATAAATATATGTAAATGTAACGAAAACTAGTTTGTCTAGTGTCAACAGAATACTTTTTTTTGAACTACGAACCTTCGACAAACCCCCAAGAAATGCATTCTGTTAATTCCAAATGCCACACACGTGTATCTGACAGAAACAATTACTATTGGCTGTAAACGTGCAATTGATTCCAAACACTGACAACATCGTATTCAGTTTCAGGGAAGCTCACTTAAAAACTAACAATATACGTAAACTTCACGAAAATAAAGACAACTAATGCGTTTTAATCAGTGACAATCATCTTCAAGTCTTAAGAAAAACTAATGTTCTTTAGATTATATTCTAATTTTTATACAAACATGGATTATTAGGTAATTTCATAAAGAGAATCAGTTTATCGATAGCTTGAATGTTTTAGTTCTAGTTGATCATCAACCAACAAACAAATAAAATTAATAGTTTTTGCCTGTTCTTTCTGGATATTCGAGTCGTAAGTTTTTTATCATTCCTACTGATCAAAAAGGAAAGTCCTTGAAATCTCCAGTAGGGGGTAGGAGGAGAAACGAGATGGAACTTAACACCCACAGTATGAGAGATGGCACAAGGTGGTAGCTTCAATAACTAACACAGACATGAGAACTCACAGTGTGACGTTTCTGTCGGCCCCATCACTTTTTGTACCCCTTGTCTCACACCACATGGGATTACTGATGCACGAGTAGTTGCTAGACTCTTTAGTTTATAAGTCATCATTTTGAATTAAATATGACAAGAAATAAATAAAAAGTAGCACTTGATTAAAATGTACGATATCTGAGACTTAAACCCCAGAGGTTTTTAGATAAAAGTAGCTTCTAGGATTTCCTTGTAAATAGTTTCGAACTTACGTCATAACTCGTGCTGAGTAAGTGACATTGCATAGGTCAACGGCTTTAGAAAGAGAGAACATAGAGGGTGCCACTTTAGAAAGACTTATTATTCTGATTTGAAACCAATGGAACAAAAAAAACAACTAAATGTTTAATTTCAAGAATCCCTAACAGGGCTCATTTGACGCATTGATATCCGGCAGCCACGCGCATATTAATGTAACAAGTAATAAATTAAATGTCTTATTTGTCCGTAAACGCAAACAGATAAGCGCTAGTTATTTACATTCATGACCAAATCTGTAGAATACAGTTCTGTGCCATGTAATTATACAAAAAGATAAACTACTATAAACATATTTCTATGACTTCTCTTTCTTATAAGTGTTAATACGTATCTTAATACAGAAAACAAGAGATAAAAATAATTACAGATGGGTATCATAAAAAAAGCTATTTAAGAGCATTCCACACATGTATGTGCATGAACATATTATATATATGTATATAAATGTTCTGTTTCAAGAGTAAATAAAACCAAAATTAAGAGTAACAAATATTTTTATTTCTTGCTTTCAAAGTTCATATGTCATGCTGTGTTGTAATCTACAGAGTGCAAAATTCTTCTCGTGATTCATGGCATGCGCACGTTTTACTGACGTCACGACAGTACAAGTTGCAACGTTAAGCATACCTTATCTGACGTCGTTTTAATATCTACTGTCTGACTTCGGCCCTCTTTCGGGGAAAATTATACATTTATTTTCTCCTTACACATATATATAGTTCTCTTATATAAATATTACTTTTTACGTTTTGCATTACGTGAATGTATAGGCTAATTGAAAACTGCCAAAAGAACTCGAAAAACTGAAATAGTGACAGAGTTAATAAGTCTATATTATGTTCGCTAGTATAGTGGTCAAACCTGTCTTTCCACTTGCTCCAGTTTACCTAGGAGTGCTGAAAATGAAGATATTTAATTCAAGATAAAAGTAATAACTTCAAGTTTATTTTTTAAACTATAACTTGTAACAAACATAAGCGGCGTTATTGGTGTGTACCGTAGATATTATAAATATAAATATGCTATTTCGAAACAGATTAAACAGTTTATATTCCAGGACATATATCTACAGAGAATCTAATAATCTGTAAAATTAGGTTCCTACCCCTACTGGGAATTTCAAGGACATTTCCTTTTTGTTCAGTATTTATTTTATTATATTTTGAATGGTAGTTATTATTGTTACTGTTTTGTGGTCATCTACTAAGAAACCAAAGCCAACACAATAAATAACCTTATGACATAAAGGTCATATTAGGTCACACATTAGTGAATATGTCCAAATGACACAAGTAAAAATTAGCACAGCTGAATTAATTAGTGCGATAACGATTTTCAAACTTTGAAATACTCCGAGGTAACGTTGCAAACTCATAAGTTTAACTCATCGAGTTCACAAGTGTAAGATAAATATCTCACAATATAAATATATATATATATTAATATATGTAGTGGGACTAGCTTCTTTGGAATAATAAAACAACATATCAACATGTTCAATAGTCTATATTGTTTTGGGGTGATATTTTTATAATATATGCAATACTCATCTATACAAAGAAATGCATATTTAATTACATATATATGACAGGAGATGAAGTTTTCCCATTAAAATTAACTTACAATAATATATTTCACTACACTCGCTGCATTCGTTAGTAACAGTCAACATACAGCTTAAGGAACTCATGTGAGTTTTTTGGCAAAATTGTTTTTATTAAATGAAAGGAAGAAGGATAATGATAATAATAATATCATCACAAATCTTATGTATTTAATATGTGATCTATTAACCCTATCAGGACGGCGCCATTTTTATACCCCTTTCTGCACATGTTTTAATCTAAAGTGTGTTACTTATTAAATGTAAATTCTATATGAAGAAACCGATGTAAATACTTAAAGGTTCTGTGCAGAAGAACTGATTAAAATATACTAACCAAACGTTTGATAGTTGTTCAGTATTAGTTTTACAAAAGATGAAAAAGTCCATTTATTCATGCTGCCTGTACGAGAGGAAAAACCATTCATTTAGTCTTGCTATCTACACGACCAGGAAAAGGTTCTTTTGGTCAAGCTGTTTATACGAGAGGCGTTATGTGAACAAAAACAAAATAAGAATAATTATAAACTGAGCTCAAGAGGTTGTATTTGTGAATTATGTAATACACTCTTTGGTCACGAGCATTTCATCGTATATCTAATTAGCTATTTTCATTACTGGGTTGATTTTTAGTTCTGATCTATGTTGGTAGCTTTGCCTTGATCAGAAGTTAATATTAAACAATTCATAAATCAAGACATGGGCGTAGAATAGAATAACTGTGTCTACTGAGAAGATACCAATGTAAACATAACGATAATAAAATGGTAAGGTCTAGAACGTGCGTGACTTCGCGCAATTTTCACAGAGGTCTAACAGGGTACAATTTTTTGATTACACATGCCGAGTGTTTAAGTAAACACTGAAAAGAAGTCATGCTATAGAGTTAAACGACCATGTTCGCCCGAGCAGTTATTATTGGACACTGTAATAAAAGCCTTGTTGATGTGGAGATAAGGCCAAACACTGGACCGTCACGCAACTTGGTATTTGGAAACAGGCGGATATCTGAGATGCACAGGCTTTTCCAACTCATACATAGGGCGTCTTGAATGTTTGCGTGTGAGGTTCTATTCTTCCCTGATGTTACTTTTTATCCTGTCAACACGTGCTGCTTGTATACACGCCTCTCCCACCCGGTGGTTACAATATGGCGCGAGTAGAAGAACATTTCACACTTCTAACCTATGTCTGTAGACGTGATTTCCGTTTTCATTTGAACCAGCCCTGTTTTAGGCTTTCAGTGATTACAACATTTTTCAGAGACACCCTTTAAAACACGAAGCATAAAACTTAAGTCAAGGTGCCCTGAAAGTATTAATTATAGTGGATAATACATTCCTTGTTATTGTACATTTGAGATTTTATCTCAGTTTATGTTTACAAAGCGTCTAGCCATGTAGATATAGGTCGCGGAACTGGTTTATTGCATTGAGATAATACCTTGATATAGTCTAAAAAGAAAAACAGGTCTTGCTTGGTAATGGCCTACAAGCTATGCCAATTGCAATACAGATTTCAACAGTTAACTTATTGCTAGTTGTTATATAACTCGGTATAATTATAACACCGTAGTAACAACGAGCACCTCCAAATTAAGAATGGAAAGCACTTCATCATTACAGGGTGTTAGCCTTAGTATACAATCCTCTAACTACAGAATTGTCAAACCTAGGTAATGCTGAACTAAAAGTTACATTGACACGTTATACAACAAGAATGATTAACATAAAGAGTTGACTGAAGTAGAGCGTACCGAAATTTTAGCGAATATAAAGATAAAGAACTGAGAATTAAATTAGTACCTTGAAATCTATATAAACGATTAAGTACTTGGTGATTTTAAATACGATAGGCACCCTATGCGACACATGAACTGGTTGTTGCTTAGATAACGTGACAACAAATAAAAGATAGTGTTTTCATCCGTGTAATGAGGGCGCAAACCTTGGATCTTTTGGACCAAAGCACTGCATACTAACTATTGGGCTATGCTCCACCTAAGCTCGATAAAGACAGATTATTCAGATCAACTTATTATTTGTATATTTACCTCCAAATGCTTGTATATTCTTACACCTCACTTTGAGCTTTTTACAGGTAACAATTTTCAACCATGTAATAATAATATTATTTCCAACAATAAAATTAATTGTTTCAATATATACCTTCGTGGATTTACTAAACCTCATACCTCACTTTAAAATTATTAAAGATAAAAATCCTCAACAATGTCATATTACAATTATTTTCAACAATAAAAGTCATTATTTCAATGCAGTTTTAAAGGATTTTATCAAGCCTAACACACAATGTTGAGTTTCTTTCATCCTGAATGTATGTATTGAAATAATAACTGCTATTATTGTAAATAATTCTCCTATGGCAAGGGTGACCGCTTTTACCTTAATCCAAAGAGTTATATATCTAAACGATAAATTTTAATGTTGGAAATAATTCTAATGTGAAATTGTTGACGGTTTTTACCTTCTGAAAATTAAGAGTGATTTGTGAGGTTTAATAAATTCCTCTCTATACATTGAAATCATAACTTTTAGAGTTGTAAATAACTCTAATATGACATTGATGACAATTTTTAACTTTAAGGAACTCAAAGTGATATGTAAGGCTTAATAATTTTGAGTTTCTCAAAGGTAAAAATTGTGAACAATGTCACATTAGATTTATTCCGAACAGCAAAGAGAAAAGTTATCATTTCAGTATGCACCTCAAAGGTATTATTAAGTATTACACCTTATTTTTATTTTCCTGTAGGTAAAACTCGTCAACAATATCATATTAGAATTATTTCAAACAATAAAATTTATCGTTTAAATATACACCTCCTTGGAATTACCAAGCCTTATATCCCACATTGAAATTCTTAGAGGAAAAATTATGAACCATCTCATGTAGGAATTATTTCCAACAATAAAGTCATTGTTTTAATACATATTTCAAGGATCTTAACAAGCCTTACATCTCACTTTACCTTTTTCTAAAGGAAGAAACAGTCAATCATATCATATTTGAAGCATTTACAATACTAGAAGTTATTATTTAAATACATGCCTCAATGACTTTATTAAACCATACACTTCATTTTGAGTTTCTAAAAGGTAAAAATCGTCAACAATGTCATATTAAAATTAATTCCAACAATAAAAGTTGTATTTTCAATATATATGAATATAGGATTTTATTAAGACCTACAACTCTCTTTGAGTTTCTTAAATGCAAAAACCGTGAACAGTATTATATCAGGATTATTTCGAGTAATAAAAGTTATAATTCTAATATACATCTCCAAGACTTTATAAAGCCTTACACCTTATTTAGAGTTTTTTTATGGATGCAAATCGATAACAATGTTAT
>NW_013666366.1:0-4854 GCF_000517525.1 Limulus polyphemus
CTTTATATATATATATATATATATAACTTCGGTGATATAACAGCAAAATAGTTTAATTCAGAAGTTTATGATATTGAGTTGTAGCCAAAAGCAAAATAAAATTTACCAAGTAGTGTTACAGCTCAGCTTTAAATTATGTTTATGTATTAAATTAGACTACAAATAGGCCTACCATTACTAACGTTATAGAGTCAGCGTTTGAAAAGATTTAAGTGGGGAATAAATGTTAATTAATAAATATACTTTTGGTAATTCAACATATATATATATATATATATTATCTACTTGGCATTAGAACATAAAGAAAAATAAAAAATACTACCAAATATCTCTTATCCTTTGTTCAGTCGAAAGTGTTGAAAATTTGTGTCGGAATGTCCGCATTGTGTTTTCTAATTCCTGACTTAGAATACAGTGAAAAGGCTCAAGTGTGCTATTTAAATCTTTTTAAGAATCCACACGCACTTTTGTTCACGATAATATTTCATTTTACTACGTAGTTTTTACTAAAATGTGATGATTAAAGAATTACTTCGAGACTGATGAAATAAGTGAAGAGTAGGGGCATTTTGGAAGTACAGACAAATTCGTTTTATTTAAATTCTATAATTTTCGTTAATCATTTAACAATGCTTTCCCGTCATTTTTGACGGACTTTTATCCTAGTAATATATAAATATTTTTCTTGAGAAAGTATTATATTCGTGTCTTTGAGTTGTAAGTTATCTTTTTAGTGGGGTAAATGATAGCTCAAACGGTTTACCATTGACCCGCAATCATATAGCGAGGCAATTCCTAGTAGAGTCACACAAGGTAGATCAAAATTACGGCTACACCTGAACACTTTAGATGTCTGACTTGGTCCTTTAGTCCATTTGCTCATAAGGTTCCATTCATATTGAAGATTCGAATTCCCATACTCTGGAAGATTAAGTTATATATATATATATATATAACACAATCGTTATATTGATTATTATATACATAAATATATATATAACACAACTGTTATATTGATTATTATACACATATATATATATATATAACAAAACTGTTATATTGATTATTATACACACACACATATATATATAACACAACTGTTATAGTGATTATTATACACACACATTACCTTTAGTGTTGTTGTAAGCCCTGGAAGATAAAATTACAACTTTCGTTCACTTAATAGCAGTATTCATTAATAGACATTTTAACTTTATTATGTTGTTTTATGAAGTACAGGAAATAATTTTTACTCACTTACTTCCGGCTTGTAGAACTTGTTTTATGTTACTATCTATGTTTTTTTTTTTTGTGTGTGTGGGTTTGTCACTGATGTCTGAGTCCTACTTTTGCAAATATCTATTTTACTAGGATACAGTTTATTCTTCGTACATTCTAGGTTAGATCCTAGTTTTGTGTATCCTTCCTACATTGCGATGCTTTTTGTTTAGGTCCATTTGTCTGGAATTGATATAAATCTATACGAAAATTACACTGCTATATAATACAAGGTGGCAAAAATACACATTTTTGTTACTCTAAGAAGTGTGTATGGGTAAATGAAGTGATCAAACATACCATTATTGTATACTTGTCACACCAAACACGATCTCATTCACAATAAAACATTCGTTTCTTTTTCTGATAGCTATATAAAGATTTCATCTCCAATCAGCACACAAAATTTTGCCAGTTCAAGTGACCGTTAATATATTGTTACGACAGCGAAAGTCACGTGACCCTAGTAACACGTCATGAGATTCTAAAAGGATCGTGTCTGTTCCTGGCAACTCTAGTCTTCTGTACGCGCCCTCTATATTTGTATATATATATAGGTAATTGCAGACAGGCAGAGATAGAGACAGATAATTGAGTCAAGCGCGGTGGTGACCGTCAGTAAAGTGCGTGAATCGTTGTGAATTATAGCGTGTGTTAAGTTAAAGTGACTGTGGAAATTAAGTGTATTGCAAAGTTGTATTGAGAAAGAATAAACTAGTTTTATTTAAGCAAGGACTTGTATCGCTGAACTTCTTTGGAAAGCATTTTACGGGAAATTAACAAACGACCAGCCCCCCAATGCCCCGTGGTGGGCAGAACATAGATAGCCCTTTGTGTAGCTTTGTGCTTAATTACAAATAATAATAATAACAAACGACCAGAGACGTAACAATATGATGATATATAGTGTACTATATGTCACGCAATAAATTAGTTTTGAATCATGAAAGGCAAAGTCCCCCGGTGGGTCAGAGTTAAGTTTACGGAATTACAACACTACAATCCAGGGTTCGATTCGTGTGGTGGACACAACATATAATCCAATATGTCTTTGTTCTAAAACAAAACACCGAAATGTAAATAAAACTAACTAGGCGAGCTTCAAATCAGAAATGGGGTATGTGTCATATGTGGAGTATACTGTACGTGAGATCTGGTGATTCCAGCTGTATTGAACCAAGCATCACAATAACACTAATTATGTTTTCAACACTTTACTATCACACTTCGAAACTCAATAACTCAAGCTTAACAAAATTCATTCCCTCATTAGCAGAGAGCTGTAGTTTTGAATAACATCAGCTGCCATTGATCTCGCGAAGTCCGTGGTGGGCTCCAAATTCTTTTAAAGGCACAAAGAGATCAACTTCATGTAGTTTTGTTTAAACTCACATTTCCATCAACTTTCATTGCAAAAGTGTTTGAAACTTTCTAGTTTTCCAGCTATGTGACGTAGCCATAGTTCTTTAGTTTTGTAGCTATGTGAAGTAATCATATTTCCTTAGTTTTTTAGCTATGTGAGGAAGTCATAATTTCTTAACAAGCCGTTGTTGTCAGCAATACATGACGTAGGTGGTATTATGTCATCTTACAAGTAGGGCTCGGGGGAACTGCATAAATATGATAAACAAATGAGTACAGAACCCTGGTATATTCCCACATATATAAATATAACATGTATTAAATTATCTGAGTGATGAATCACTATTTAGATAAAAAGGAAAATTCAACAGTAACGTTTCAGAAAACAAACTGAAAATAAGCTTTACCAATTATTGGTGAAGATAATATCTTATACAAAAAGAATTACGTGCTTCTATTGAGATGATACCAATAAATGAAGCCTCACCCTTAAAACGTTCCTCCATGAGCACTTGATTAAGAAGAAAAATAAATCAACATTTACTTTAAAATCGAGAAAAGTGTTCCTCTCAATCGGAATATTGGTTAAAACGTATATACTAGGTGTAACTAAAAAGCTACACAGCTATTCTATTTTCTAATACACTGTTACGTCTCTGGTCGTTAGTTAATTTCCCGTATAATTTCTTTCTGATGAAACTTTAGCGACACAAGTTCTTTCTTAAATAAAACTGGTTTATTCTTTCTGAATACAAATTTGCAATACACTTAATTTCGACAGTCACGCTATAACAAACGCTATAATTCATAACGTACGACTCATGTGCTTGACTCAATCATCAGTCTCTCTCTGTTTGCAGTTCAATTACATTGTTGCCGTCAGTTCTTGGCGGTCTTATATACAAGAATACCGTACATTTAGTAACCACTCGAGGCTTCAAGAAGGGACATGAATTTTCTAGAAGCGCATGACGTGTTACTAGCGTCACGTGACCTCCGCTGTAGTAACATTATATACAAGAATACCGCATATCTAGTAAACACTCGAGGCTTCACGAATGGACATGAATTTTCTAGAAGCTCATGACGTCACGTGACTTCCGCTGTCATAAGAATATTAAACGTTAGGCCTATGTCAATCGTTAAGTCTATCACTTCTACGGTAGTTAACTTCACACCATCTTTATTCTATTTTGCTATTATCAGTTTGCTTCTTTCTGTCTGCTGCTATCCCGCTCGTCTCACGCTATTTACCACTTAATCGTCTGTCTACCTTCTATATTCTCGACGTCAATGAATTATTAACAAAACTTCCTACAATCATCTGCTTTTAACTCTTATTATAACAAAAACTAAACAATAATAAAATATTCACTCACAAAAACAAATTAATCACTAGTATTTAAACCAAACAGTCTTTTATATCATGACAAACTCTCTAGTCAAAACAATACAAACGCCTAAATTGAAATATTAAAAGCTCACCCTACACCAAAACCTTACATAGTGCAAGAGCATTAATAATTAAAAGCTGCAATAGATTTAATGTTAAGTGGAATGACTTTAACTATAAATAATGCTATATGATGCGCCAAGTATAACTTTGCAATGTAAGCTATACTCTATGCGTAATTTATATATGCATGCGTCGCGTTCCTTTCATTTCTATTACCCAGGAAACTTATGAATGCACTTAATAGAGCATAAATGAATCTACCAATTGCAAGTTGACCGTGAATGTTTATTACATTTATATGTAGATTTATGAAATGTGCACGACAATATACAAGTATATACGTCGTTTAAGCTACATGTTATAACAGGTATTTGTTTGTTTGTTTGTAATTAAGGACAAAGCTACACAATGGGCTATCTGTGCTCTGCCCACCATGGGTATAGAAGTCCAGTTTCTAGCATTGTAAGTCCACAGATATACCGCTGCGCCACTGGGGAACGCAACAGATATATGTCGATTTGTAAATCTATAAGATAATGTTTTAATCTGAGGATTTTGAGTTAGCTTTTAACAAATTATAACTAATATAAATTCAATGAAATATGCAAGTCTTCTAAGTTCTGTATTCGTATAAGTATATTGTTACCTCTCTGGTCGTTTGTTAATTTCCGGTATAAATTATTCACAAGGAACTTCAGCCATACAAGTCCTTTCTTAAAGAAAACTAGTTTATTCTTTCTCAATACAACTTTACAATA
>NW_013666366.1:5748-7286 GCF_000517525.1 Limulus polyphemus
CGTCTCACGTGCTCGACTCAACAATACGTCTCTCTCTGTCCGCAGTTCAATTACACACACATTGTTGCCGTCACTTCTTGGTGGCTTATATATACAAGATTACCGCATATCTAGTAGCCTCTCGAGACTTCAGGAAGGGACGTGAACGTTCGAGAATATGATGTGTTACCAGCGTCTCGTGACCCCCCGCTGTCGTAGCACTACCCCTTCATTAGTATTGTTCGTCCCTAACAATAGCCACTTACATTAAACCAATCAACAATTAACAATAACTTAATTGAATGTACAGAATTTACAAACACAAAATTAAAATTCAACAAAGTATCTTAATTTTACGGGACGTATCTTCTTCCGTACTGATCTCTGTCTCGTTGGCTTCTGCTTCACGTGAGGTTCATCTGCTCCAACAGGAATTGTCCTATTATTGGTAATAGTCACATCAGTGGTAGTAACTTCATTAACGGCTTTACTGTTTCCCTTCTCAAAACCTAGTAGAGTTTCTTCTTCGATAGTGGCCTTTCCAGGTGACACGTCTTCAGCCGCATCTTTTGTTCCATTGTTCACTTTGTTCCAACTCATCGCGAAGCCTAAATATCAACCACTGGTATTGAGAAACGCCTCTCGTGCAGCGACTTACTTATGAGTAGGAAAAGGTAGATCTAAAGTGCTATTTTTATACACCTTCGATTAAATTTTGATATAGACAAATTAAGAAGAACGTTAAAATCATCTGCAGTTTACGTGATTTTTTTATTAGAAATTAGTTTTCTTTACGTAAAAATAGAAATAATGATAAGAGACACAGTATTCTCTAAAATACATTAATTGACGTTCACATTTTTTATCTATCTGATATCATACTTACAACAAATTAAAAAAATTACTGTAGTATGTTTCTTGCTACATACAAAAAAGGGAAAATATGAAATATTTGCATATTCTTCTTCTTGACTTTCTTTATCCAGCTTGTTTGTAGCTAAGCACAAAGCTACGCAAAGGACTATCTGTGCTCTGCCCACCACGGGTATCGAAACCAGGTTTCTAGCATTGTAAGTCCGCAGATATAATGCTGTGCCACTGGGGGGCTTCTTCATCCAGCTATCCTGAATTCTCTTTTGATCTGTTATATCAAAATTGTTAAGCACAGTTGAAAACTTACACGTGACAATTGATACTGAAGCTGTAAAATAAACCTTACTACCTATCCATCCATCTCTTTCTGATAGGTTAATTGTAGAAAAAATTACTTATCAAAATGCTTCTTTTCAAGAGTACATTACAGGAAAATTATTTTTTGCAATTCCTAAAATTGCATATCGATAACAACATCTATCTCGTATGTGCTGAATGGTCAACTGTCAGAAAAACATATTGTTGCGTAAGCGAGGTCACGTGATTAGTATCACGCCACCTGTTTCTAGAAATATCCTGTTCCTTCAAGAATGCCCTAGCATTTACTAGATATGAGTTAGTCTTGTATATATAAGACGTTCACAACGTGACGGGACAACAGAGGTAATGACTAATTGAACTGCAGT
>NW_013666366.1:8286-9934 GCF_000517525.1 Limulus polyphemus
GTTCCTTCAAGCTCGTTGCCAGATATATTGCTTTCTGCTCCTCTGTCCATCCATTCACCTCTGCCAGGAGCTCAAAATTGTGCTCTATATGCTTCCCACGGTGCCTTCTTATCGATTTCCTGTGGCTTCCTTCGTACTAGATCACCCCTATTTCTGACATTCATATCTGGGATGTGACTTCTAACAGGACTGAAGATGTCTGCATTAGGGTTTAGCTGCGGAGTCTGGAAAGGGCTTCCCGTTCTCTGAGGCTAATTAAGTTGATGGCTAATATATCTCCTTGTGTAAAAGACAATAAATCATCCTTTAATGTATTTAATTCACTTTGAAATTTGCTAATGTTTCCCATCTGTACTTCTTGCCACTGTTGTTGACTTTCCTGTAGTTGCTGCTGACTTTCCTGCAACTGTTGGAGACTTTCTTCCTGTTTCCTTTCTGGTTCCAGTTGCCACTGCTGTAATCTCTCTTATTTATTTTGCTGTTTGAGCTGCCATTGTTACAGGTTTTCTTACCACTGCTGTAATCTCTCTTCTTGTTTCTTTTCTTTTTCCTCCAACAACTGCTGTAATTTCTCTTCTTGTTTCTTTTCTTTTTCCTCCAACAACTGCTGTAATCTCTCTTCTTGTTTCTTTTCTTGCTCTTCTTGTTTCTTTTCTCATTCTTCTTGTTTCTTTTGGTGTTCTTGTATTGCTGCCATCAAATCTGCTAAGCTGTAGTTTGATTTGCCACTTCTCGTTTCCATCTTCTTTTTCTTTTTTTTCAATCCTACTTCTGACACCAATTTGTTACGTCTCTGGTCGTTTGTTAATTTCCCGTATAATTTTTTTGGATGAAACTTTAGCGACACATGTCCTTTCTTAAATAAAACTAGTTCATTCTTCCTAAATACAACTTTGCAATATACAGAATTTCTACAGTCACTTTAACTTAAACACACGCTATAATTCACAAGGATTTACACATTTTACTTACGGCTTGACTCGATTATCTGTCTCTATCTCCCTGTCTGCTATTCAATCATCTATCTATGTATGCCGTCATTTCTCGCCGGTCTTATATATACGAAATAGAGGGCGTCTGGTAAACACTCGAGCCTTTATGAACGTTCTAGATACTTATTTCAAATAAAACCTTATATAAAAAAAAATTTGACTTATATTTCGATCAAAAAGTTATAGTAAAAATGGTGTTTTTGCAATTTTATTATTTAAGAATTCTCTCGGTAATTGTATGTTTGACCAACTATAATTTCTGATTTTTAAATTGACAAACAATCTTTTTAATACAAGTCGTTATTACCTGTACAGTGAAAAAAGATTGACCTTATGTCAAAAAATAAATGAAGGAGGTAGGAATGATGCAAAACTTTTTTCAAGTAAAGTTTGTTCTATTTCTTCGCATCTTTCAGCCTCTGTAATAATAAAGATATGGAAAATAAAAAAGATATGGCCTATAAAGATATGGAATAAGTGTACTCAGGCTTACTGTCTATGACAGTGGTTCCCAACCTGGGATCCGCGTAGGTAATACCATCTTATTGAACAAGTAAGTTTTAATACTGATATTTTTTTTAATTAAACAGTTATATATGCCTTTTATTTGATAGTGAAAAGTGGGAGAACGAGTTAATTATTAGTTAATAAAAACA
>NW_013666366.1:10617-12912 GCF_000517525.1 Limulus polyphemus
ATCCTGAGTTTTTGTGTGAAATCTACTTCTTTTAGCCTCAAAACTACGTGTTGTGGTCTTTCATTTATGTATTGCATTGTGACGTTTTGTACGTGATGGAGAAAAATGGATATCTTTTTCGGATTCAGCGTACAGGAATTATTGTAGAACATGTAAACATTTCAAGACAATAAAACCATCGCAGGCTTGTGTTATTACCTCCTGCAGCCACCTATATGCGTTTTTTTGCAGGGGATAGTAAAGTAAAACTGGTGATAAAAGGTTTTGGACAAACATTTTATTTTTCTATTTATTGTTTTGTAGCTTCACAAACATTCGTTTTGTTTGTGTCCTAGGAAAGTGGATGCTACCAGCTCGAAACAGTTTAAAATAAAATATATGAGTTTAACTGTTGCAGTTATGACTACTTTTGAGGTTGTATAGTAGTGATGCCTAAATGAGTTTTCCTGGGTAAAGTATGCTGTTGGAGAGAACAAGTTTCCAAAGAAATATACTGCTACGTCTCTGGTCGTTTGTTAATTTCTCGTAAAATTTTTTTCCGAGAAACTTCAACGATACAAGTCCTTTCTTAATTAAAACTAGTTTATTCTTTCTCAATACAATTTTGCAATACACTTAATTTCCACAGTCACTTAAACAGTAACTTCATCACACGCTATAATTTACATGATTTACACACTTTACTTACGGCTTGACTCGATTATCTGTCAATATCTTAAATTTCTCTGTCTGCTATTCCAGTTCCGACGAATTATCTCGCTTTATCTGGTGCGCTTATATACAAGAATAGAGGGCGTCTAGCAAATACTGGATTATTCGTGATGTTCCCCGATCCTTCTAAAAACTCATCACATGTTACCAGAGTCACATGACTTCCGCTGTCGTAACACTGCCCCTTCCTTAGCCATTTAAATTAAACCAATAGATAACTAACAATAACTTAATTAAATGTACATAATTTACAAACACAAAATTAAAATTCAACAAAGTCTCTTAATTTCACGGGACATATCTTCTTCCGTACTGGTCTCTGTCTCGTTGGCTTCTGCTTCACGTGGGGTTCATCTGCTTCATCAGGAAATGTCCTATCGTCGATAACAGTCACATCAGTGGTAGTAACTTCATCAGGACCTTCACCGTTTCCCTTTTCAAAACTAAGTAGAGTTCCTTCTTCAACAGTGGCCTTTTCAGGTGACACTTCTTCAGCAGCGTCATTTGTTCCTTTGTTCACTTCGTCCCAACTGAAATGTCCTGGACCGTGATAGTGCCAAAGCCTGTTGGCACGCACCACTTTTGGCTTACCTCGCCAACCACATTTGATTCGGAAAGTCACGTCTGAGAGACGATCCACTATGTCATATGGGCCTTCCCATGGAGAAAACAACTTAGGAGACTTCCCTTTGGTCTTCCTGGGATTATACAACCACACCTTGTCTCCTGGTTCAAAGCTGACTTCAGTAGATCTCTTATCATAAGATAGCTTCATCGATTCAGCAGACGTTTTCAAGTTTGAACGTACTTGATGGTAAATATCATCCATCCTTTCCGATAACACTTTCACAAACTCTGACACATTTTCAGGCAACTCTTCATAAGGTGGGTGTCCCTTACGCTTGGGTCCCCTTTTAGCACTACATGTACTGCATGTCCTGCATCATTCTTCCACATCTCGCCTCATATCTATCCAGTAAAATCTTTGTCGTAGGTGACTCAATGTCTTCTTTATTCCGAGATGTCCTCTTGTTAAAGTATCATGGGATTGACGCAGCACAACTTCCCGTAACTTTCTCGGTATAACCGTTTGCCAAGTCGTCACTTTCCCATCTGCAGTTTCCCATCTATGGACCAGACTACCGTATTCAAGCTTCAACTGGTCCCATTGTGCCTAATAGTTCTTTGTCACAGGGCTTAGACTAGACACCTTCTCCCAAGCAGGGTGCAAAACACTTGCCTTTAGAAAATCAATCATTGGCTTCAAATATTGGTCTTTCTCTTGTTCTGCTTTGATATCTATATTTGGTTCCACTTCACCATCATCAACTCTTGACTTCAGCTTGATGGCACCTGGTTTATTCAACCTCTGTTTTGCAGCAATGTCTGCAGTCATTTTTTCAGGGTCTTCGGCTCAGTCCATCAGCATTACCATGGGATTTTCCTTCTCTATATTCAATATTATAATTATACTGGTCTATTTTTCCGATCCAATGTGCTAGTTGTCCCTCTGGGTTCTTTAATGATCTTAACCAGCGTAACATAGCATGGTCTGCCTTAATGGTAAACCTTGCACCATAGAGG
>NW_013666366.1:13872-24616 GCF_000517525.1 Limulus polyphemus
TATATATATATATATATATATATCTTTTGTAATTTTGTGCACTTGGGCCTAGAATAGGTTATTCCACACTACGTAATTACTTTAGGCTTAATTACAAAAATGAATAGTACCTTAGGCTCTCTTATTGCATCCTGACAAAGTTAAATAACGTTTTATTTATATTTTTGCAGTTGTTTTACCTTGAGTTGTAGACAAAAGCAAAGTAAAAATTAACGTATTTTTCGGTGTATAATACGCACTTTTTACCCCGAAATTTATAACAACAGTATTTTTTTTCTTTTAAAAACATAACTATTTATAATGCTCCCTAAATAATAAAAAACTAAATTACAGTGAAAGCAATGAAGATTTTGTAGGTTATAACAGTAAACCTTTTTTGATTTACGGTATTTTCTTATTTGGATGTTTTGAGCTCTTTTGTGTATAGAACAATATACATACTAATTTTTAAAGTGTCAAATTGAATTTTTGTTCAATAAAAATCTTTCAAATGCGACTGTAGCTTTTTTCCCCAAAAAAACTTTGTCTTCAAAATAAGGGTGCGTCTTATATTCCGAAAAATACGGTACCAAGGATTTCAATGAAGTAATGCTCCAGCTTAGCCTTACATCATTTATGTATTAAGCTTAATGCTTAAATTAGGCTACAAATACTTACTATTACTAACATTAATCATATAATATTTAGTTACATGTATATAAGCATGAACTAGTATTACTTAAATTATGCAAAAAAATAATAAATAGTATGTCTTGAATTAAGTAACATAATAGCAAAATAGTTTAATATATAAATGATTTAGGTTAAAATTTCGTTAATTTATAACTAAAAGTCCTGATCGTAAGTAATAATTTCGAAAACTTTTATTTTCTCAATGTGCAATTGTTTTTAATTGATGAAGAAGGGGGAAGCTTGATTATTAAAGCTCACTGGAGGAAGAGCTGGGGCTCCTAGGAGGTTTTTACGAAACTACAACCTGTTTCTTTTTGACGGGTACGTCAGTTTATTTAAATTTATTATGAATTTCGCGCAAAGCTACACGAGGGCTATCTGCGCTAGCCGTCCCTAATTTAGCAGTGTAAGACTAGAGGGAAGGCAGCTAGTCATCACCACCCACCGCCAACTCTTGGGCTACTCTTTTACCAACGAATAGTGGGATTGACCGGACTTATAACGCCCTTACGGCTGAAAGGGCGAGCATGTTCGGTGGACGGGGATACGAACCCGCGACCCTCAGATTGCGAGTCGAGTACCCTAACCACCTGGCCAGGGTACGTCAGTTAGTGCAATATATATGTACGCTTCACACTTCAATGAAGTTGCCCCAGGAATATCGGGTCATACGAGAACCTGTTGGCATAGGAACTAGGAAGTTTTAATGACGATCATATATGTCCTAACACTGTAGTACACGCACGGAGTTTCTGTTCAAAATAGCACAATTTTGTTTAAAGCTGGAACTGTTACGACGTCAAAACATCAAATGTGCCTCGAATATAAAAGTACTGTGTATATATATATATATATATATATATATATATATATGTGTGTGTGTGTGGGAAGATTGATCGTCACAAAAACTTTTTCGAAAAAACAAATAAAAACCAATGTTTCTATTTTTATAACGAAATATTTGAAGTGTTCGTATGACAATAAAACCAAAATCCCTGAAGCATATTACAACAACTTTAAAAAATAAAGTACGCAGACAGGTTTTGTAAACGATGGTATATATATTTGGGACAGTTTTCACGCAGTTCCTCAAAGGGTTATCTGCCCCTAGCAGTCCTTAATATGTAAACCATAGATTAGAGGGGAAGCAGTAACAGGTCACAAACCATAAATGCTTGGATTCACAAATAAGCAGATTAATCATCGAGCCACGCCAAGTCCATTTTATGTACAATATTTTTCTGCAAAACATCAGTAAAATGTGATAAATATAAATAATTTTTATTCGTTAGGTGGTATTAATAAAGAGGAAACAGAAATGCTCTGGAAGACAAGCCAACACCTAATTTTGTAATGGGTACAGTAAAAGAGCTCACACAGCACAACGAACCAGTGCCAAGTATACCTTCTGGGTGAGAAAACAAGCAACTGCGGTTTTTAATTAAAGCTGTTTTATAACTGAACAATTTAGCAAGTATTGCAAAAATAGCACTGTATTTAGTATTTATAAGTTGATGAACTTTCTGTCACCATTCAGTATCACTTATAAAATATTTGCCGGTAATGTATGCCAACTGAAATTCATCCTTGTACGGAAAGTTATTTTGTCTTGCTTATATTTAGATAAACAACTTTTCTATGAGGCATATGACAAAAATAGCTTTTCTTTTTACCTTTATTGAGCAGTAACAGTTTCATAATTATTTTAATGTCAATACAGCCATTTTTACAAACAAAACCATAGTTGTATTCGTGTGAATTCAGGTGATAATCCTGGTATAAGATGGTCAATTAATTTGCTTTCACTCCAAATAAAATTTTTTTCATCATGACTTACAGTATTACAGTAAAACTACAGGTTCTGTTGGAGAGTTCTGTAATACAATGTATTCATTTTAAATATTCTTGAACTATTACTAAGGAATGACTTGCAGTGTTACATTCAGATTCTATTGGAGAGTTCAGTCAGTTACAAAAAAAGGCAGTTTAATTCACAGGTTTTACTTAAATATTGCAAAAATACTTCATAAAATGTAAAACATTTGGTAATTTTTTCAATCAGGTATTTTTCAGATTAGCTTGCTCAAACCCTAACAGTTTTCACAAGCATTAAGTACACAGTTTCTAAAAATAACAATATTTCTATAATAATTCTGTAAAATAGTAAACAAAAGCTTAATAATTGAAGAATATGTGATAACTGAACAAAATCTTAAAAACTGAAGTACAATAATATGGATCAACAACAGTACATGTACATGTATGATACAATAATATGGATCAACAACAGTACATGTACATGTATGATACAATAATATGGATCAACAACAGTACATGTGCATGTAGATACAATAATATGGATCAACAACAGTACATGTGCATGTATGATACAATAATATGGATCAACAACAGCACATGTGCATGTATGATACAATAATATGGATCAACAACAGCACATGTGCATGTATGATACCATAATATGGATCAACAACAGCACATGTATGATACCATAATATGGATCAACAACAGTACATGTATGATACCATAATATGGATCAACAACAGTACATGTATGATACCATAATATGGATCAACAACAGTACATGTATGATACCATAATATGGATCAACAACAGCACATGTATGATACCATAATATGGATCAACAACAGCACATGTATGATACCATAATATGGATCAACAACAGCACATGTATGATACCATAATATGGATCAACAACAGCACATGTATGATACATATGCATTTGACTGGAAGTTTGTAATTCACACATTCAACACTTACTGTACTGCTCATTCATTTATAAAAAAAAAACCATCTGAAATAGCACACACTAATAAACATCAGTAATATCGAACATCAGAAACAAACTGAATGTAGTAAATGTAAGTTGTTAAAATATCAATTAATCTGATACTTTTTACAAATCAAGGGTTAAAAAAAACATGGATGGGGGACAACTGACCTCTGATCCCTTGAAATTCAGTTTTAAATCACTATTTAAAAAACTGATAAATGTAGTTCTTGTACAGAAAACAAGATAACAACAAAATGTTTACAATATTTTGAAAAATACACCAATGTTTATAGTTTCAAATATTTATCAGCTAAGATCAATCAGAATTTATCAAGACTGATATATCATGTAAAGGAACTGTACACAAATGATACCAGGATGAGCCCTACCCATATTTGTTTGACACAAGAGCAATAAATGTGCTCAGTTTGTATGAGAAAGTTTAATAACACAAGAAATTTTAATTTCTCAAACTAACTTGCTCATCTCATTTTCAAAGTTCACTTTTGAAATATTCAGCATTGAAAAGATAATTTTCAAGGCACTTAATATTTGATTATGAAATATCAGGTAATACCATCAATTGTTTTTAGAAAAAATATTTTTATAAGCATTTGACAACCAAAAAATTCAATTACCTGAAATATTCTCACCAAATTAAACCTTATATAATAATTCTAAATAATACTAATTTCTAAACATTACAAGCTTGACTTTCATAACTTCTATCATAACTAACCGATGTAGCCATTCAATAAGCATGGAACACACAGGAACCCCCAGTAGTAAAACGAAAGGATCAGATCCAAATGCCTGTATTACTCCCTGGGAAGCTGAATTATTTAGTTTTCACATAAACAAATTTTAAAAACCACATGAAAGAATACTTTCACACAACTGTTGATTACAGAAGTTTGACTACACTGTAGCATCTTAAAAAAACAGGACCAACATAATGGCTCAATTTTTTATAGCAAGATAAAACACAAGACAATATACATATTTTGTGTGTGTGTGTGTGTGTGTGTGTGTGTATAATTACCCAGTACAAGTACTATTTCATAAACATTCTGAAACAAATAACTATAATTACATGAAAAAAAAAAATCAAACTTCTGTTAATCTGTATGGCACATCATGAATTGAACACAAAATAAGCCAAAAATACATTGTTACATATTTCAAAAATTCAAAATCTTTGGAAAGAGCAAAGTTAACTCTTTTTCAACAAATAATAAAATGATAAATTGTTAGTAGTGTTATTAATACACACCATAAATTTATATTAGACCACCAAGTACCAAATCTATAATTATAATAGTTCAAGTACGAAATCTCTTACTTAAAACAAGTGTTATCTACACTTAATTATATATATACATACTGAATTGTGTATTCTACCCTCTTTGAAATAGCATTACATGAATACGTCAAGCACATTTAAACATATGGACTACTGTCAGCTATATAAATTTCAATTCACAGAATAAGACAATTAAAAAAAGAATTAGGTCTTCTGAAGACTTAATGGCAAAAGTCTGTATTCTCCAGCACTTATATGTAGTAAAATACTCCTGAAAACAGTTTTAATGCTTGTAATAATCTATATCTACAAGTATACCATTATTAAGATTGAATGCTTGTGTACAAACCAGTGAGAAACAAAAGTTATTAAATAGAAAAAATAAGGTTGAAAACAAAGATTGAAATACTTCGCCAGAAAAATTATCAAATTTCTTCACTGTCTCTACAAGAATACAGACCTATAAACAATTAAAAATTACATTTCCAGAAATACAAGGCTTGAAAGATTCGGAATTTTTACCTGCTCAGCTGTCAGAAAGAACATCAACAGTATGTATAATTTAATATTAGGAGTTCTTTCATAACTATTAGCAACTTCTTCTGCATTAAAAAAAATTCTTAAACATTTATGTACTAGGAAGATTTGTATCATTTCAAATCAAGTTATTCAAGTGACTAGCTTTTCACATGCATCCAGAAATTAGTGTAAACTTTTATATTTTTAATACATATGAGATAAGCTCATTATGCATCCTAAAATCTTACATTCAATTATAAAGTTCCAATATAAACCTACAGTAACTTCTAAAGCAGTATACAAACTTCATGCAATAATTTGTCCAATTGCTGGTTCAAATCAGTTTCAATAAACATGAAAACAAAGTTGTGCATGCAACACCTTGTACTCTCCAAAAGTTAAATGTTTTGAAAACACATTAATAATATCAAGATAATTTTGATGCTGATTAATGTAAAAAACTTTTTAAAATATTAACTACAACATTAACTTTTCTTCAACTTAATACTAAATATAAAAATGAAGAACTACAAGTCTTAGTTTTCTCAGATAGCCAATTGCTAAACTAAAAATATGTTAAAACTAGTGAGTTTCAAATAAGACATTTTCTAAGTAAAAACAAGACAAAATTTTCAGACACTATGTTAAGACAAAATTTAAATGAACAAACTCTAATCAGTGTCATAGTAGCAGGTATTAAACCTTCTGATGAAGAAACTACACATTCTAGATGTCACACACCCCAGATGCATGTTTTAAAATACTGTTTAGGACCATACTCGTTTTATTTGCCACTTTCATTTTTGATATTTCAAAGGAAAGTGTGCAATTTAGTTACACCTGTCTTGGCTGTTTATACACACACACACACACACATATATATATATATATATATATATATATATATAGAGAGAGAGAGAGAGAGAGAGAGAGAGAGATTGCAAAAGATTTGACCAAACACATAAATAACCTTACAAATAGATTGAATATTTCTCAAGAGCAACAACACATATTAAGTATAATGTACAAAATGATTTGACAGGTACATAATAATATACTAGTCTTTTTTTTGAAAAATGTAACAACTGTAAATGAATGTACACACAAGTCATACAGTTCTCAACAAGATGTTGCCACACTAAAAGTAACAATGTCCTTATACTCATGATAAGACTTAAAAGTAAAGTAACCATTTTACAAATAAGTGAGAGAAAAACTTCAAGACATTAAACAGTAAAGAATTGAGGAGAACAAAGTGCAGTGTAATTTTTTCTAAGGTCAGAAGAACTTTTATATGAAATAGAATTATATTTAGTGATAAAGCTATACATCAGACTTTTATATAACATTATACAATCCCCTATTTTATATTCCCTCATTCAGACGTGCTAAAATGTTCTTAAGTTGGGTTTTATTTTATGTAAAACAATTTTCCAGAACATCATAACAAAATCCACAGACATAAAAATCATCACAATTGTTGAATCTGATTGTACTTTTCTTTCATGTCCATCTGGTTATTTCTTGGGTCTTTCTTTTTTTTAGAAGTTAACAATTTGCGCATTTCTGAGGCACTCATGTTGAAGTTCAAATCACTAGAAGTACTAAGGCCATTCTGACTGGGCTTGCTTGAATGAGGAGAATCAGGAGCTAAGCCAGTGTTCCCATGGCTTAAGTTGACATTGTCTGCATTTTGAGGTAGGCTTGAGGATGTTGACTCTGCCAAAGCTTTGTTCTAGTAATAAAAATACACAAAATACATACACTAATATCAGAAATGCAAATATACAAGTCTTAGCTTCTTATCAAAAGCATTTGACTTTCAGATTTTCTAATAAGCTGCTGTATGAGATCTCAATTAGTTGGGTTAATCTAGAATTAGGAGAAATTAATTAAAATAACAATTTAAAACCTACTTTCTAGATGTAGTAAAAACAAATAAATTCTAAGGCTAGTTTTGAAAATTGTAATTTAGTAAAGTGTGACTAGGTTTGGGAAAGCTAGATTTTTCAATAGCCATATGGGCAAGGTGCCACCAGGGACAGTGGGCTAAGAGACTTAAATGTAACATTAATACTAGAAATTATTGAAAGAAATAAGTTGAGATGTTATGGTGATATACGACTGAAAATATGTAGATACTCAAAGAAGTTCACAAACTGGGAACCACAAGGAAGAAAACCACCTGGAGACCAGTTTTGAACTTCTTAATGTATAATAAATATTTATATGGTAAAAATGGTGGATGGAAGGATTACTACAATATTATCTACTTTAATTTAAGATATATGAGCTAGAAGGACATGCTCAGAGGCTTAGACTTGAGTTCACTGGAGCATAAACAAACTAGGTGTCAAATTACATAGATATTACTACAAAGATTGCCCATGCATCTTTTGGTTGGAGAGCACAATGATAAGGTAGGAAATTAAATATCATATAACACATACACACTTTGAAATTTCAGATATATTATTTGCACATAAGCATTATTATGGCATGATTTGCTCAAGGGTGTAGGGTGCGTTGTTAGTTAAAATTAATTGAAAAAGTTTGCTGAATAATTATAAGGATGTGAATGACTACATTCAGCTTGGATTAATGGTCTCCGTTTTGCTTAGAGTGAAATGATTACTATATAAATGGGCTGAGTGATGTATATTCCACCACCACCTACATTAGGTCTTATTTTTTTAACATTTGGACATGTACTTATACCATGTAGTCTAATGAATCACTTCAAATTTACCATGACATGCCTCCTCACAGTATCAATTGATTACGCATAAAATAATAACATTCATCTGACATTTTGAGAATTGGCTTTATTTTTTCTTAAACCGATTTTCTTCAGTGATAACACTAGATTTTAAAACTAAAAGTGTAAAATTATTATATTTTCTTTTTTGATTGACAGAAAAACTTAAAACTGTAATTTCACCTTCTTAATATATACTTTAATCAAAGGATACACACACACACACACACAGAGAAAAGCAAGCAATATCTACACAAAACCAAACAATATTTACACACACACACACACACACATAAATATAAACACTTACAGAAGATACTAGTTCTTCTTTTGATGAACCATTTATATTCATCCCTGGTGATTTTTCGACTTTGTCCATTTCTCTTTCATTTTCAGTTTCATTGAAACTTGTTTCTTTGACAGGCCTTTTTGTTGGGGTTTTTAAAAAGATGACGTTACTCTGTCCACTTTTAACTACTACGTTGTTTTCTATATACCACTTTTCAGCTTCTGGATCTACAACCAATAAATTGGTTTCATTTGGAATGCATTTTATTCTTTCAACAACTTGCTTGTGGTTTTCATTTGCAACATTTACCCCATTTACCTCAATAATTCTATCTCCTTCCCTTAGACCACCAAACTCAGCAGGGCTAGCTTCATCAATCTTGCCAATGTATTGTCCATGTCTAGACTTTTGTGAATGCAAGTTAAAACCGTAACCTTCAAAATCTGGCCATTTTATAATATGACATAGTCTTGGCGCTGGCGCATCGGGTGGAAGTTCCGAAGACATGTTTTCTAACCCTGCTAGCTGTGAAATAGGCTGGTTTTTCTCTTCTATTTTACGGCCTCTACTCTAGTGCTATTGCCTGTAAAGTGTAATTCTTTTGGAGTAGTAACACTAGTATAAGTGACGTTAGTATTAGTAATTACTATTTAGTACTACATCAACTATTAATTGTTACTAGCGTTAGTAATACTAATATTACTAACTTACTTGTATCACTACTATTTGTTTAGCTTAAAAAATTAAACAAAGGTACATTGACCAAACTCCTATAATTTTATAATATAGTATAAATTAACATTAACTGATAAAGGTACCAAATATTGTACTTCCTGTCTTACAAAACACCTGATCGGTTGAAGCAACAAATTTTCATTAAGGTTCTGTCAAGTATCACAGTTTTAAGCCATCAATACTGCTTGACACTGTGACTCTAAATCTATCATTGATAGAAACAAAATCTTATCACTATAGTATAAGTTATACCCCTACAACTTATAAGTCACCGCAGATACGGTTTTCTCACTGGTACGTCAGAAAAGATGTTGTTTCGTAGAGGGCGCCCAAATATGAGGCAATATCTGATAATACAATTTTTATTTTTCTTGTAACGTGGCGTCATCTGTTAGCACACATAAGCATGTAATAAATCAATTCGTTTCAGTTTGTTTGTTTGTTTTTTGAATTTTCACGCAAAGCTACACGAGGGTCATTTGCGCTAGCCGTCCCTAATGCAGCAGTGTAAGACTAGAGGGAAGGCAGCTAGTCATCACCACCCACCGCCAACTCTTGGGCTACTCTTTTACCAACGAATAGTGGGATTGACCCTCAAATTATCATGCCCCACGGCTGAAAGGACGAGAATGTTTGGTGTGACGGGGATTCGAACCCGCGACCCGCAGATTGCAAGTTGAGCGTCCCTAACCACCTGGCCGTGCCGGACCCATTCGTTTCAGACATAACTATGTAGCCAAAAACATCATAAACATTTGGAAACAAGCATAAAAAACACACAAAATAAACAGCAAAGCTACTTTTATTCAAAAACCGTGCACTAAAATCAAAGGTCATCTAAGGAAAGTTTATTTGGATAATTTCGCCCCTCAGTGGCACAGCGGTATGTCTGTGGAATTATACTGCTAGAAACCGGGTTTCGATACCTGTGGTGAGTAGAGTCCAGATAGCTCTTTGTTTAGCTGTGTGCTTAATAACAGACAACTGCAACATAAGCATTAGGATAAAAGAACATAACAATTCCCCATCACACATTTACGAACACAACAAATCAACATCCAATTAACATTATCAACTTTAAAATATTATGCAATGAGAACAACATTAATAGAAGAAAAATAAAATAAGCATTAATTATTCGTGAAAAAAACCTAATTTCATTCAAAACAGATGTCACCTCATATATTTTCTAAATTGGAGCAAAATTTTCGGGCAGTATTTCACAAAATACATAGTTACCTGATGATGGTCAAACGAGTGGTTGAAATGTGTAAAAAAGTTAAATAAAAATAAACAATACACTCAAAGTTGTATCTTTGGACTTTTATTTAAAGTGTATAATATATTTTCTTTCTTCACAACAAATATTATAACATTATTGCTTAAAAAGATGGTGATTCACGATCTATGTCCTCGGGTGAGTCGGCAATAAATTTACGGATTTACAGTGCTAAAAACTGTGATAGCAGGGCGCAGATAGCCCATTGTCTTACTATGATATGAAGAGCCGTGGTTTGAGTTATACCAACTTCCTACTTTGAACCGTGACCTCTCATCTTCATGGCCAGGTGGTTAGGGCGCTCGACTCGCAATCTGAGGGTCGCGGGTTCGAATCCCCGTCACACCAAACATGCTCGCCCTTTCAGCCTGGGGCAT
>NW_013666366.1:25207-41411 GCF_000517525.1 Limulus polyphemus
AGAAAGTTAGGATTCTTGTGTTATTTATCATAGAATCCACCCCACATTTTTTTAAAGATCATAACCCCGAACAAATGACGTGCACCTCAGCTTGTGTAACACGTGACAAATATAAGTGTGCCATTACATTTGATGAAGCATGTGTTTATTTAACTACAGCATCTGATACAACATTTCGAAGATGACACAGAACATGTCGCGGAAGTGTTTCTAAGTGATTTGTAACGCTTGCAGATCACAGCTATAATAATGAGTTAAATGTCAAAGTGAACTCTATATAACATCAGACTATATTATACCGAAAGGAAATATCACTTTATAACATACTATATACCAAAAAGATATGGCTTGATCAAGGAATGTCCAAGTCAAAATGCCAATTCCTCCACAATATGCAAGTTAAAAACGAGAATTCATGCTATACTGTGATTTCTCAGACACCTCCCATAGATTTCTGTGCGATTGAACCGCTAAACAGGCTTTTAGAAGTCGTCATATATGTACAACTAATGAACTTTGAAAACATTTAAAGAAGGCAGCAACATTAACCTCGGTGTCTTATGTAAGTCCCCCGATGGACAGTGGTAAATCTACGGTTTTGCAACAATAAAATCCGGGGTTTGATTCCTCGCAGTGGACACAGCAGTTAGTCCAATTTGGCTATGCTCTAAAACAACAACAAACTATTACGCAAAATCCTCCTACAGTAAAATTTATACTGCTGACCAATAGACCATAACCAGGATCTTCACACAGAACATCATTAGTGGTAGAAGAAGGTCTAGGTTCTGGTCCTTGTATCACTACTGTAAATCGTGAACACCCACTCGTAATCTATACTTAATAGTCTTTATTTTTGTTCAGTCGTTTTTGTGAACAAGACAAATTCGTATCAGTAATGGTTACAGAAAGTATTTTGGATTTTATTTTGTGAACTTTGGAGGAGATGTTATTTGGTAAAACAATATAATTTGATTGAGTAAGAATGTTGACCTCTAAGATGTAAGCAGGTTCACATTTTTTATCTGAATGTGTAAAGAGATTTGATTTGAATACGCGCAAAGCTACACGAGGGCAATATACGATAGCTATCTCTAATTTTACAGTGATAGACTAGAGAGAAGGCAGTTAGTCAATACCATCCACCGCCAACTCTTGAGCTTCTCTTTTTACAAACGAATAATGAGATTGACCGTTACATTATAACGACTTCACGGCTGAAAGAGCGAGCATGTTCGACGATGGGGGTTCGAATCCGCAATCCTCAGATTGCGATTCAAGTACCTTAACCATCAAGCCATGCCAAGCCCCAACTAGAACATAATCAGAGTTTCAGTTCTTAAAACTGGGATTCCATTTTTTGGGGGAGTGGGGAGAAAATTATAAACAATCAGTTATGTAAACAATAACTAGGTGGAAAGGATATTTTACTTATTCATGCTATAGTTACCTTTCTAGCGAGTAAATGTTTTCGAACTTATTGTTGGCTAGGAGTTTTTCGTTAAATAAGCTTTTTCAGGGCAGGATGAAGTTGAATAGATATCTGTGAGGACACAAGAGCAAGAGGTTGAATTAATGGTTGAAAGAGCAATGATAACAGTAGTGCACCTGATAATCTGTCAATATATCCTAGTGAGACCCTCACTACAGCTGATGGATACTGACTTCCTTCTGACCAAATGACGATAGTCTAGATATTAGGGGAGAAGTAGATCTTTACTTCTGTCTAGTAAATTTCACTCACAGAATGAAGTTAGTCATCTCCATTCTTAAATTTGGTATCATCAGTATGGATGTACTGTGAAAGTTAACTGTCATTTTTTCCTGTGCAATAGGTAAGCTGATTTTCCACAGGAGAGTCATCCAATGCCAGTCATATCAAATCCAGATACAGTGGACTGCACGAGTGTATGTAACAGAGGAAATAACAGTATTTTTATGTATACAAGTAGTGTTCTGTGGTTGATTACATATCTAGTCCAATGTTACCATGTGATGTGGTTGTAGAAGCTACATATGGAATAAATGGTTTCTTGTACATAATATAGGCAGCATTAACTCAGATAGTGAACTGCCTGACTAGGATTGAATTCCTTTTGTTGTTTTGTAGCTATGGGTGATCAGATGTTCAGCTGGATGTTGGAATAGTTTAGGCATGGTAAGCAGTGGAAGTAACAAGACTATTGGTAATGCTATGGTTGCATTCATTGCACCATGGCCGAAACCAAGTACATTGTTACCAACAGGCTGGAAATAATTGTTTGACAATTGTACAAACAGTCTAGACCTAATTCGGTGAAAAACACATCAGTGACTTTTTAGTTGAATATGTTAGTGTATTTGACGAGATGGCCAAATGGGTAAAGAATGGTGGTTCAATAGCAAATGGATACAAGCAATGCATGTCAAATAAAGCAGAACTGGAGAACTAGGGAGGTTTCTAGCGATGAAGTTCAGTGGAATTTGAAAGAAGAAAGAAGATACAACAAGGTTTTCTGTTGGATTTAGATAGGTGAGTTTCATTACTCACGTTGACACCGTTCCTTTACTGCAAATAGACGAAAGTCTGAACATGTTAGAAAGTTCTCAATGGTTCTACATCTGACATCTGAATAATGGTAAATCCAGTTGGACAACGAGAACACGACCAATACTGTTTTGGATACAACAAATATTGCTATAAATTCAGCATTATGCCATTTAGTCTGTGTAATACACCTGCCACTTTCAACAAGCTAATGGAACCTACACTAAAAGGAAATTCAATAAAATAGGTGCTTGGTCTATATCAAAGAAGTTGTGGCGTTTGGTTTCATTTTCAAGTCTGTGACTGAGAACTTTTAAACGGTATTCCAGTAGATAAATAAAGCATGCTTAAAACTGAAACCTGGAAAGTGCTCACTCATGCTCATAAAAGTGGAGTTTTTTAGTCACATTTTGGAAAGAGGTGGAGTCTCTATGGACCCTGATAATATAGTTATAGCAAGAGGTTGGTTTTGACGTGTAACCAAATGAGAGTTTTCTTGGTTTTGCATTGTACTAACAATGAAGTATGGCCAACTTTTCCTAGATATCAGCACCATTTTCTGTTCTCATTGTCAGTTACGAATGCAGGAAGGTGCATCTCACCGTTTCTATAAGCCACTGAGCCATGGTTTTCCAACTGTGGTATAGCTAGTAGTCTCCACAGCTCCTCAGAGAGAAATTTTCAAAACTTTGCACAATACAAAGACTAGAGGGCAAGATGGTATTACCCACACTCGTGTTTTCATTTAACGGTTCTTATTCGGATTATATTTGAGTCAAAATGATAGTGATAGTGTGAATATTGTACAGTGTGTGATGCAAAGGCTGGGCAAACTATAATAGAAGGTTTTGGGTCTTGTCTGTAGAAAATAGCTCGGGATATTGCTGTTCCACTCTCAAGGACTGCAAAGGGTCATTGATACATATTCATTATTATAATCTATTTCACAAAGTGGACCAAGCTTATCCATTGGTCAATACATTAGCACAGTCCATCACTGCTGTGTTTGGGGAGAAGTGGATACTATGGTTTAGAGCATCAGAATAAATTCACATGGATTTAGGAGCAGACTTCAATAGCTAACTTTGTGCTGAGTTGTGTAAAGTGTTATCTATAGTGAAGAAACACACTTCACCTTGTCATCTTCAGTGTCATAGTTTAACAGGATGGATAATATTGACTACCATGTGGATGCTTGTAAAGTTTCTTAAGCCCCCAAAAACTTACTATGGTGAACGCTTGTCATATGTGATGGTGGAATTTGGAGAAGGGAAGAGGGACCCACAAGCTGTTTGCAGAACATGCTCGTGTTTAGGTGAGAAATATTACTTGTTGATGTGATGTATGGTCCTTTCCCATGAGAAAGTTTCCTTGAGTGTCTACAAGAATATGTGGAGTAACTGAAATCTACAATAACTGAAACACACAAGTTCACATGACAACAATTAGAGGAGGCTATTAGACCATAGACGTTTTATAATCAAATCGTAAAAGAATGGATATAAATTGGTCCACTAATGCATGAGTTAAAGCAGATACGATGCATGCAAAGGTATGAAGAACGTATCAATAAGCTATTTCCATAATTCACAGATTAGCCTTTGGGGCAGTGGATTGACCAGGAATTTGAGGATGAGACTGATCTGTAAGAGGATAACAAGGGTGCCGTCTTGTGTCATACCAATTCCCCTGATGAGGGAAAAATAGTTGAAAAGACGTATCTTGCAGTCCATGATGAAAAAGATGAGTAGTTGTTAGAAGTAGAGGTGATAAGCAACTCTGACCACCAGTCAAGCTGATATCCTCGCATTGGAGAAACTGATGATGGCAACACCCCTCACCAAACTTGGAGGAGCTAAGCCTTCAAGCCATTTAGCAGTTTTCTTTGCCACCATTGCTGATGCCACCAAATGAGAAGGTGAAATCTTAAACTTGGAGCCCAGTGTCATATCTCATCAGAAAATTCAAAGTTCTCGCGTGGCTATGATGATGGACGTGCTACTACCTCTAAAGAGATCACTTCATCCCTAAGCTTAAAATGACCTTTCCAGAACTTGGATATTCCCGAGGGTTGAACAAGAACTGGAAAGGCAGAGGAAGGATGAGTTTCAGTAAAACATTGGCCACCAAGTCATGACCACCACATCAACGGCCATTCAAATGAGCCAAGTGGTTCATGGATCATGTACTCCTCTTTCCCACCAAAGAAAAGTTCAAAATGAATGAAGGTGTACTAATTTCATGAGCGGGTTCAGACATCTTTAGGACAAGGAAAGGCAGTCGTAAGTGAATCCCCACTGGCAAAATTTCCATGGAAGCAGACTCAGAGGACACTTCGGTGATAAAAAATATTGCCCAAAGCCGTAACAGATACTTGCTCAAGAGGTACTGCCAGGAGATGTCTACTGACTGGATCAAGGCATAGGCCCTCTACAACAGACAGGAGGATTGGCTACAGTGGAGGACTACACTCTGTCATATTACGAAGAAAAGGTGTGGCACGTGTTGGTGAGGCTTACCAACATTAAAAGGGCCCTGACCAAATCCTAGGAAAGTCTAGAGGCTTTTGGGGTGGTCAACTGCAAAACAACAGTAGCCCTGGACACTTTTGGTGGGGTTGAAGTCAAGGGGATAGCTAGACCTAAGACAGATACTGAGTGAGTTGTAAGTTTTATTTTGTATTAACTTATAATAATTTTAATACTATATTTATGTATTAACGTTTTTTGTGAATTTTGAGTGCCCTCTATCTATCTTGATCATGAGTGTGCATGGAATAAGGTGAACTAACAGGTTTTTGGTATATAGTTGAGTTTATATTTATTTCCTTTTTTTGTAAATAATGACTCACCATTGCTCTCCTGTACATACACGTGTATGTGAAAGAGCAGGAATTGAAAGTTTTTTGTGCTTTATATGCATTCTGTATGTATTTCTTGTTTTATTATTATGAATAAGCAAGAAGCAGTTAGAAGTTTTTCTTATTATTATTAAAGATTTAAAAGTTTTTGTCTATTTTATTATAATTAAAATATTTTATTTTCATGTTTGTTTGTTTGTAGTTAAGCAAAATACCACATAGTCGGATATCTGTGCTGTGTCTACTACCAACATCGAAATCTGGTTTTTAGAATTATAAGATTTCAGATTTACCACTCAGCCATCGGGAGGGGGCTTCATTTTTTGACTTTAAGAGTCTCTTATTTTATTACATTATTGGTTAAAAAGGGCATTTGTCTGAACTATGTATTGAATTGTCTTAGTTAAAATGTTTATTGTTGTTGTTTTAGTTAACATCTGTTATTTTTGTCATTTGAAGACCTTAGTCTTCTGTGATTTTAGAAACTATGTTAAATTGTTCCTTTCTAGAGGGTTGTCACTGTTAAAGATTTTTAATATTTTTGTCGTTATATCACATAGTCTGTTAGACTACGTCCTCCTAAAGGAAGTAAGCATTCTTTGTTAGGATCATTTTATGTATTTCATTGTTAAAAAGTTTTCATCTGGTATTGCATTAAGTGTGATGTTCCATTTTAATTTAAAATTACATCATTTTTATTTCATTATGATTACATTAATTCAACTAAAGTTAAATTGTTTATTTTAATTATATCGTATTATTGTGTTATGCATTATCTTGTGTTTCAAAATATAGTTAAAATGTTTTTCAATTATTATAATTTTTATTATAATATATTCTATTTTTATAACACATTTTAAAGGTTTTAGTGTCGTTGTTAAGCCTAGATCTTTGTTAAAGGGCTATGTCGTCCATATGGCGTGTACTTGATTTTACAAACAAAGGGAAATGGATGTGCTTCTTGGCTCATAGCAATTTAATTAAAATTTAATGGATTTAAGTTTAGTCGGCCTGAGGTAAAACCTGAACGAAAGTTGAGGGGATAAGTGTGATGTGTGAGCATGTCATATGTTTTCTACCATTTTTAATACTAGATTTTTTTAATTTTCAATCAATCATTTTCTATGCAGTTTTAGCATGACTCGTTGTTCGGAAAACTGTCGAAATTGTTTTATTCTAGTTGTCATGGTATTATTACGACAGCGGGGGTCACGTGACGCTAGTAACACGTCATATTCTCGAAGGTTCCTGAAGTCTCGAGCTTTTACTAGATATGCGGTAGTCTTGTATACATAAGCCGCCAAGAAGTGACGGCAACAATGTGTAATTGACAGTTGTGAATTATAGCGTTTGTTATAGCGCGACTGTGGAAATTAAGTGTATTGCAAAGTTGTATTCAGAAAGAATAAACCAGTTTTATTGAAGAAAGACCTTGTATCGCTAAAGTTTCTTCGGAGAGAATTTCTACAGAAAATTAACTAACGACCAGAGACGTAACAGTATCTTTGCTGTTCTTGATAATGCATAACATTTACACTGCCCATTTTCACTGCAACAACTTTATGCATTAGTATAGAAAGGGTCAACAATTTTAAAAATATGAATTACTTATCAAAATGAATAATTCTACAAAGATCTACCTTGAGGGAAGGAAGCTTTTGATCAATTCGCCAATTTTGTAGTAAGCTGATTATCCAATATCTACACAAGTACAAACAAACACTGCTTTTCACTTTGTGTCTAATGGAAACTGTTTCTCTTAACGTTAAAGGTGTCCAGTCTTCTTATTTCTCACATAGCTTCAAACTCAATTGGTTGCAAAATTCAGATTTGTTCGTAAATTTCATGTTTGATCCTCCCATTATTAAGCAGACCGTATTTGATACTGGCGTGGAAATTAGAATATATAACAATGATATATCATGAGTAATTAGAGGAAGAACAAAAAATGTTTGTTGTTAAGCACAAAGCTACACAATAGACTATCTGTGCTATGCTAACTCTTGGTATCAGAAACCAGAGTTTTTGTATTATAATCCCTCAGACTTAACTTTGAGCCACTGGGAGTAGCAGAAAATTTTATGCGGAGTTAAAGTGAGGTTCCTACCTGACAAAATTGAAGGGAGAGTTTGTTTGTTTGTTTGCTGATAAGCACAAACCTAAGCAATGGACTACCTATACTGTGCCCATTGTGGGTAAAAAACCCAATTTTTAACAGGGTAAAACTTTAGACTGATCATTGAGCCATCACCTGGTTGAAGGAAGAAAATGGACACAAAATCGGCAGTGCGACAAAACAGCAATTTAGTTACTAAACAAAAGACAAGTGAAACAGGGCATATGAGAGGTTAGGAGGCCTATAGCAAACTTACAACATGGAGGTGTTATAAATATTGTAAGAAACTGTTTTGAAAATAGTATAAATACTTAGCATGTTTATAAAATTCAAGGGAAAATACCTTTAAGTGAGCACCTCACCAATTGCCAATTATTCAGACAGTTTTAAAAATATTTTAAATTTTGCTGCGTCTTTTCTTATATGATTCATAATTTTCGTCAAACTATTTTTCTGACCTACATCTTTTTTTCTCAGTTGTTGTTATACAATAATCTGTATTTTGTGGGGCCTTTTTGGATTGATGGTCTGAGACAAAATGTTCAAGATACTTTAATCCCCCTTCTTGGCGTCCTTGAACACAAAACACAATACAATGCCTATTTTAAGAAACTGGAGAGTGATATGTATAAAAAAAAATCTGAAGGAAAATACAATAGGGTCATACCTCTCAGAACGCGTGTGTTCTCAAGTGACTATTGGTTATTGAATAAATAACCTGGAGAATATAACCTCCATAACCCCTACTTGGTTACTTTTGGTACAAAGACCGCACAGTATACAAAATGTTCCAGCTCTGCAAGGAAGACTTCCGTGGGATAAGTTCGTAACACACAGGACGGTATGAAACATGGCCATGTGTACTTACAACAACAGTAATCAATCCAAATTTCAGAACCAACTTTTTACTGTCAATCGAATACAAATCATCACTCGCATGTATGTGTAAACGTTTAGAAATTGTTCATTGACATTTCACTCCCCTTGCTAAAACAAAAAAGAAAAGACTTACATGGTATGTGAAAAATACCAAATTTGTATAAAAGATATTTTCATAACTTGTGAGAACATAGATAAGCATACTTTAATTACTGGATGCAAAGATCAGTTTAACATCAGGAATAATAACATACTCTGTAATTCCTCATAGACTAGAGAAACCAATACACCAATCTGTGACCCACAATGGGACATACTAAGGATTCAAGAAAGAAATATCAATGAAATCTTTGGAATAGTTCCCTATTGGGATAATGTTAAGTTTATGAACTTAAATTGCAAAATATGATATTCGACTCCCTGTGGTGGACATAGCAGATAGCCCAATATGACTTTGCTCTGAAACAAACATTCCATTTGGAATATATTATGAAACATCACACAAGGATCAAAAAGTACTAGATTTATCTTTTACAACAACAATTCTACAAAACAAAAAGAACGTGTGTCAACAGAAAAATGTTGAAAAGAGTTTTGATTAATAAACTCAAACCTACAATCGATAAGTCTTACCTGGCATACTTACGAAATTGAGCATACCGACAAGTAATTCACTTTTTGTAAGTTCATATTATCCTGCTATTTAATGGATATAACAGATATAGTGTTGTTGATATATTATCAACATACCACACATCTTCTACCTCCTTACTTGCTAGACAAATGTATTAAATTTTCAGTATTGCAGAACTGTTTTTAGCATAGAACGTTAGTCAAGGGAATTTCTAGGTTCCTGTAATCTTGGTTTTTCACGGGAATGCACCGTCACCAAACTCAATGCACATGTTTTCCTTTAGAATGCTATGAATAGAAACAGTGTTATATTTTACGATTGCCTGGGGGTATGTACCGTCCCTTGTTGATAATATCGTGGCCCTCGATCATGTGTGTAGCATGTGCATCTGAGGAGAGAGAACTTTGTAGGTATCATAATTTTTTCCTTGTTTAACATACATTTGATAGATTCCGCCTCATTAGGATTTGAATTTTGTTTATATAAATTCAGATTAGATTGTTTTCAAAAAGATTCTCTGTTTGTCAGACTTATATAGATTTACTAAGTCTTATTGAGGTTTTTGTTAGAAGAGACTGATAGGTCTTTAAGCACATCGATTCTTTGTAGCACAGCTTCAAACTCTGGAGATAATACATTAGTGTGAGAGTATCAATAAAGCTCTCCAACTCTCTCTCTCCAAAACCCAATACAAGCACTTGTTCAAGTGTAAAACTACCTTTTTTGTATAATTGTGTGACTGTTTACATTGTGTGTCCAATTTCCTTCTTTTGAGTAAGACACAGAAAAGGCCAGAGAGAAAATATGGCCCTGCTCTTAAATGCTGTATCTATTACATCCTCCTGTTTTATGGCTCCTGTGGGCTATTCTGAATGAAATAAGGGCAATATGAGAATACCACGAGTAAGGTAGAAGGATAAATTTTGGTATGATGACCATGAATACTGTTATTGCGGAGACCTGCTTTTTCTGGTCGAGTTGTCTTGTTGTCCCCGCTTTTTCAGGCTCTTTTACCATTGAGTCTGAACTTTACTAGAGAATGACATTTTCTGGGTGAAACTTATGGTCAGAAGGAATAGACAGCCACAGAGAAAATGCTCAAGTCTAGGAGATTTCCTTTCCTGGACTTTGCACTGTTGCCAATGCTGAAAGGTCTTTCACAAACACGCTCCTGTCACTGCTGCCCAGAAAATGAGGACTGTCACTATATGGACCACCCATAGTGATTAAAGAAGTTCTCCCTCTGAGATTTGATTTCAGCTCACAGGAGACACAGTCAACTGAGGATCATTGTGGTGGTGCATAGCCTCTATATGACCATCAGGTGAACATTTGTGAGAACAGAACTACAGTCAGTGCTTAAAATACTCCCAGATATTTGGAATTTTACACAAAGCTACTCGAGAGCTATCTGCACTAGCTGCCCCTAATTTAAAATTGTTAGACTACAGGGAAGGCAGCTAATCAACACCACTCACCACCAATTCTTGAACTACTCTTTTACGAACGAAAAGTAAAATTGACCATCATATTATAATGCTACATGGGTGAAAGGACGAGCATATTCAGAGACGGGATTTGAACTCATAACCCGCAGATTGCGAGTCGAGCACCCTAGTTACCAGGTCATAGAGTTACTGCAAATATCTGTGCTAAATAAAATTCATAAACAATTGAAGGTTTCATGTCGAAATTAAACTACATGTACCAAATTTTTTGTTTGGTTGTGAGTTTTTCAATTATGCAGACTGAAATATTCCTGAAGAACACAGTTCTCTGAAAATTTTCTTAATATTTCAATAAAATGTGTAGTTAAAATGCGCAAGAATACAGACTGTGTGCTAAAGGCAAGAAGTAACACCCGCATTATTTTGACTTTGTGCTTGTCTTTAATTAGACTAACTTTCACCTGAAAGGAGTTAAAAATAAAAACAAGATGTTAATGTTAATTAATTTCCATGGTTGGAAAAATGAAGTTAGCAACAGTATGGTGGCCGACCTAGGTTTAGTTGTGTAGGTACCATGGTGTACAGTCTTGTTCCACACTTCTTTCCTATTGGATCCAGGTCATGTTTTGATTAACAACCAGACAGTAGTGAGAGGAATGTGGCTAAATTCCAGGATATTTGTGAACCATCTTCAAGGTAATAACAATCTACAGAGCACAATTAAATTGGGGTCAAGCATAATATGAGATGAAACCTGAGTGGACCAGGACGTCCATAGGTGAGGGGATTCATTGTCTACAGGCAATATATGCATGAGTACATGTAAACCTGTAGATATTATACTGGACTATGGCAATAGTTTTAACACTGTTTCTAAAAGGAATTTTAGGACAGAGAGTTTTAATTGAGCAATTACAACCTTAACCTACACTTTTGACCATATTTTCTGATTAATCACAATTCATTTGACCTTCAATTTTCAGTTCCGAATCTTACTAGTTAAGATCAAAATTTTAATTCTTTTGGCTGTATTATTTTCAACAAGCTAGTTGCATATCATAATTTTTATGTTGCAAGTGACTCCTAACAAGCTATCAACAACAATGAAGAATAAATCTGCTGAGATCTACCTATTTGGGGACTTCACAGATGCACCATACTGTAATTAGGTGTCTAAAACCAATGGTGTGTCAACACAAAACCTACAGTTCTAAAATCCAGAGTTTCATCCCTACAGTGAAGAGAGAACAGATGACTCATTGTGAAAATTTTGTTGTAAAAAACAACAAAAACAAAACTTATTGAGGTTTTTCTTAGAAGATATTCATTTATCTTCAAACTCTAGTATAATCGAGCTAGAGGTGTGATATATCCAGGTTTGAGCTATCAGATAGGTCCACTAAATAGCTGGAGATTTGATCAGTATATTGATCACAGAGTATTACTAAAACGTATACGTAATTGAGTTGATGTTAAACAAAATGCTGAAACCGGATACAAATATAAAACAAGATGAAAAATCTTTATTTAGTGTGGGACAAAAATACAGCGTTTCTATTTACACTATATTCACAAATGGCAGATGATAATATTCGCTGGAATACAGCATCTGTCAAATCATACTCTTTCTGAAATTCCTGCAGGCTACTCTGAAGTAAATCAGAGAAAATAATACATTATTACACACTCTTCTTTACTTTCACTCAGAAGTTCTTATTAATAATTATTAATGTATTCTTCTCCAGTTGACTTTGTGCTCGCTTGACCCACTTTGAGATCAACACGACTAGACTGCTAGTTCAGAAGTTCTTCTGAATAATGAGCGGGTTAAAGAAAATAGTAAATAATACTTACTTATAATGCGTTAAAATAAATAAATAATACAGCTTTAAAAAACCTTACCCTAATCTTGATATATTATGACATATATAAAATTGACAAAAAATTCTACATTTTACGAACTTGACAGTTGTTTTCAAGCAACTTGCTATTATAAATAGTGACTACCATTATGAAATATGTTGTATTTTAGTCGGGCTGATAAGTAAGAAAGAGTTATATATATATATTTTTTTTTAAGATACTTGACTGGACCACCAATCCTTTATTTCTTTTTCCATGTACATTTTATATTTCTTATTTCGACACAAATTTTGTTATAGATGTAAAGAGCTATCATACTTTTTGGTCGCTCAACAATTTCTCCCTCCAACAAAATATGTATATTTCTACAATCAGTGTGTGCTTATAGAAGTCTCCCGATGGGACTGCGGTAAGTTTACGGACTTACACCACTAAAATCTGGGCTTCGATTCTTCGCGATGGATAGAGCAGATAGTCCAATGTAGCTATGTAGTTTTGCTCTAAAACAAACAAGCAAACACTTGGAGAAGTATGAAACAGTCCAACATGTGTAACTTAGAAAATAAAAAGAATACATGCAGTCAAAAGCAAATGTATCACCTTCTGTGCCTAAAGTCAATACTTCTCCAGCTTAGGTGTCTTAAACTACCACTTTAAATTTTATTGAATCCTCTTTTATTCCTATTCAATTGTTCATTTAAACACTGCAATGATTTGAAACTTAACAGGGAATTTTTGCGTATTAAAACTTAATAGCATATTACAATTATTATTTTTTCTTGTAAATTTCTACAAGACCTTGTGTTCGGTTTATTTCATATTTGAAACCCCTTCTCAACCTCTAATAACTCGCAATTAGAGAGATCAGAAACTGTAACATATTTAGTAAAGTTGTTTGTGTATGTCATTAATAAGTACCAAGCCGTCACATGGTCATATTGTGTCATTTAATGAAATATAGATGTCATCAAGACGTAGGCTTCTTTGTCCAGTACGAAATATGTCCACTTTTTGGTATATTGCGCTTAAACAATGATGGAGGAAGTAAAAAGATTCTATTAGTGTAAAGGCAGTTTTAAAACCTTTGACGAATCTAGGTCTGTTGCAGAATTTACAGAATATGTAAAGTCTTTTTATTTGAAATTACTGTGTGCTGTGTTCGAGTAAATCATGAACATTTGTCATGTCTGTAAACTACAATTTTGTCTGTGCGTGTAAAAACATGGCATGCTCTCACGAACATCTGCCAGAGAGAACAACTTGAAAGGAAGTTTTTCAAACTACCACTTTATAACTATGAATAGTTTTCTTGAATGAAATGTATATTCAAAACCTACTATATTATACATTATCGTTATGAAGTTTTCATTTATGTTATTACAGAAAAGCCGCTTCCTTATTCTACTACGTTTCCCATAAACACTGTATCAATTTGAATATTTATATACTTAGTTCTGACGAAGTGCAGTTATCTAAAATGTAACAAAAAATTCAAGTGGTTTATTTGTGTTATTTTTTTTCATCTGTGACGTGGTTTTTCGTTTCGTTGCTCAGAATGACATTTGGGTCGAGAGCTACATATAGATGTGTGTGTGTCTCCTATATCATAGAGCCAAAAATTTGTTGAATAATTTAGATATATTAGAATATATTTTCATACAAAATACATACGATTTGACTACACCATTTATTCCAATGCACATTTTGTGCGAAAAAATCCTTCAAAATTGTGTGGTTACTTTCAACATATTATTTTATTCTTCGCTTGGAATGGAATTTGCACTGGTGTAAAGCTTGGACGATTTTTCAGATAGACGTTTTTAATAAATTTAGCTTAATTTTCAATAGATAGTGCTGGAGCCTTTGTAATACGTATTTAGAACTACTTGCGTGAATTTTTGTTTTTAAGTTTTGATTTAAACACTGGCGGATATTTAGGAAGCACTGGCGGAGGGGGGGGGGGGTATTGACCCATATACATTTTAATTTGTCAGAAATAAATCAGGCTGTCGGAAATTATATGGATCCACGCTATTAATCATTAGTACACCACATTACATGTTTTATCATGAATACGAATTCTAAATTATATGTTGGCCCAGCTGCCCAGATTACGTACATGTACGTAGTGCATGAATATATTGGCCAAGCTATATATTAGTTTACAGGACTCGATGATTCGGTGTCTTTGGTTGAATTATTATTATTTTATTTTTTTTCAAATTTCAACTAGGCAAATCCCAAACTGTACGAAATCGTCGTCGAAATGTATTACTTTATATAAAATTATCAAATATCTTTCAAATGATTTCCCCTTGTAAATTGTTTGGAATATTTACGGTAACAACCTTTAAAAAGCATCAAATGCTATATTAAAAATAAAATCATCCTCCACCAACTTGGGTCCATAAACATTAACCTTTACAAATATACAATATCTGACACTTTCAGTTTGTCGGATTTCGGATGGTTAACCTTGCCCCCCCCCCTCACAAAATTTTGAAATGTCCGCCACTGCTATTAATTTTTTCATGTACAAATTTGTGGGCTATTAAATGGGTTGGTTGTGTTACGACAGCGGAAGTCACGTGACACTGGTAACACGTGATGAGTTTCTAGAAGGATCATGAAGGCCCGAGTACATTCGAGACGCCTTCTTTTTTAATATATAAGCCTTGCGAGTAAAATCAGCACGAGATAGAGCGAAGAGATTGATAGAAGAGAACTGCATAGATAGATAGACATAGAGAGAGTAAAGTGTGTGTGAATCACTGTGATTTATAGTCTGTGTTTATAAAAGTATTGTTACGTCTCTGGTCGTTAGTTAATTTTCCGTATAATTTCTTTCCAAAGAAACTTTAACGTAACAAGTCCTTTCTTAAATAAAACTGGATTATTCTTTCTGAATACAACTTTGCAATACACTTAATTTCCACAGTCGTGCTATAACAAAAGCTATAATTCACAACGAACGTCTCACGTGCTCGACTCAACAATACGTCTCTCTTTGTCCGCAGTTCAATTACACACATTACTGCCATCAGTTCTTACCGGTCTTATATATACAAGAATACTGCATATCTAGTAACCTTCCGAGACTTCAAGAAGGGACGTGAACTTTCGAGAATATGACGTGTTACTAGCGTCACGTGACCCCCGCTGTCGTAACAGTATTTAAGTTTCAAGTGACTGTGGAAATTATGTGTATTACAAAGTTGTATAGAGAAATAATAAACTAGTTTTAGTTAAGAAAGGACTTGTATCGCTGAAGTCTTCGGAAAGAATTACTACTGGAAATCAACAAACGAGCAGATAAGCAGCAAATTGGTATCAGAGAGTGGGACGGAAAAAAAGAAGAAGATGGAAACGAGAGGTGGCAAATCAAACTACAGCTTAGCAGATTTGATGGCCGCAATACAAGAACAGCAAAGAACAGCCATGGACCTAATCAGCCACAGACAACGGGAAGCCCCTTCCAGACCCCGCAGCTAAACTCTAATGCAGACATCTTCAGTCCTGTCAGAAGTCACATTTCAGACATGAGTGTCAGCAATAGCGGTGATCTTGTACGAAGTAAGCTACAGGAATTCGATTGGAAGGCACCTTGGGAAGCATATAGAGCACAATTTGAGCTCCTGGTAGAAATGAATGGATGGACAGAGGAGCAGAAGGCAGTGTACCTGACAACAAGCTTGAAGGGACAACCACTGGAAATACTTGGACAGTTGTCAGCAGGTGACAGGCACAACTATGGAGCACTGGCAGCTGCTCTAGAACTCAGGTATGGAACTCAAAATCAGTCCAAAGTCTACGGGGCCATATTTAGGACTAGAGTCCGTATTAAAGGGGAGCCTGCAAGAGCTGGCACAGGATTTGG
>NW_013666366.1:42374-57238 GCF_000517525.1 Limulus polyphemus
AAGGAAAGACACAAAGTACTTGGCTGACATTGAAGACCAATGCATATTAGGGTTGGACTACTTACTACTGAGGAAGTTTGTAATTAATTTTGATAAAATGAGGTTTGGGAGCAACAGAGGCCAAGTTCCGGTAACTGTTAAAAGAGAGGTTGAACTAACTAGGTGCCATCAAGCTGAAGTCAAAGTGACTGAAGAAGTTGATGATGGTGGAACCAGGTATAGATATTAAAGCAGAGCAGGAGAAAGATCAAGATTTGAAGCCAATAATTGATTTTTCGAAAAACCAATTGTTTTGCACCCTGCTTGGGAGAAGGTGTCTAGTGTAAGCCCTGTGACAAAGAACTATTGGGCACAGTGGGACCAGTGAAAGCTTGAATACGGTAGTCTGGTCCATTGATGGGAACCTGTAAATGGGAAAGTGACGACCTGCATACAGTTATACTGAGAAAGTTACTGGAAGTTGTACTGCGTCAATCCCATAATAGTTTAAGGCTTTAATATATAAGCCTTGCGAGTAAATTCAGCACGAGATAGAGCGAAGAGATTGATAGAAGAGAACTGCATAGATAGACATAGAGAGAGATAATTGAGTGAAACAAACAGTAGGCACCACAAGTAAAGTGAATCACTGTGATTTTTAGCCTGTGTTTATAAAAGTAGTTACGTTTAAAGTGACTGTGGAAATTCTGTGTATTACAAAGTTGTATCGAGAAAGAATAAACTAGTTTTAGTTAAGAAAGGACTTGTATCGCTGAAGTTCCTCGGAAAGAATTTATACTGGAAATTAACAAACGAGCATATACGCAGCAGTTGTTTTCTAATAATTGTGCAAAACTACTAAGAAAGGATATCTGCACTATCCATCCCTAAATGTTAATTTATAGACTAGAAGGAAAGCATGTAGTTAACAGCACCCATCGCCAACTATTGGGCTACTCTAGTTTAACCATATAATTAGATTTACTAATTGTCCTTATAATACATTCACGTCTCGAAAGTACGGAATGTAATTTTTATTTATCTATTATTATTATTATTATTGCGATAACGCCACCCAAGCAATGTACCCACAAACAACAGTCAATCTAGAAAGCTAACAAAGAGTATAAATTACTATTACATTTTTATAAGGAATTAGTTTAGGCCTATTAAATTTTAAAACACAACGTTCTTAATTAGTCACTTAATGATTTTTAAAAATTAGAAGAGTATATAATAATAGTATTCCAACCACATTGTATTTGTCATTGCAGACGATGTGTTTCGCTCAGTCAAGAGATGTTCGGGCCGGTTGGTATACAAGAATACAGCAGTAGTCGGAACACAATTTATATAAGTCTGTCTGTTTGTTTGTTTGTAGTTAAGCACAAAGCTACACAATAGGCTATCTGTGCTCTGCCCACCACGGGTATCGAAACCCGGTTTTTAGCGTTGTAAGTCCGCAGACATACCGCTGTGCCACTGGGGGCTTATATAAGTCATCTGATACAATAAGGATTTCCATAGGGTATAAGTTATATTTCTTACCGAAGAAATCACTGTTCAGGTTCAACATTTAAAAATGAGGAATACGTCGGAATTCGTTGTTTTTAATTGTTGGATTGTTTCTCATATTATATAATAATTGTCTATGCGACTTTAACACAAATAAAAATACTTAAAAAAGTACGTGGAGATGAAAATCCTATTTTATAGTGATAGTGCACGGAGAAACAAATCCATGAAGTTTCTCGAGGTTTTACAATTTATCCAATGTTTTGGCACAACGGTGTACGTTTTTTTAATTAGACGTGAATAACGTCTACATGCTTTAAAGCTTGTTTGTTTTAGTTGATAAATATAAGGTTATTAGAATTTAGTCTGACTAAAAGTATCAAGATGTTTTCGAAACTTGAAGTGAAAATAAAACCCAGTTGTTTATGTAAGAGAACAATAGCCACTCCACTTTTCCTACAGACTGTTTATTCTGTATCGTGAGTGGAACTGACCCTTTGTATCCCAGAAGCACTGATAACGATATTTCTCGCAAATTATATTTGATAACCACGTTCTCAAAACTTCAGATTGATCACACCAATCACAACTACCTTTTGATATATAGATCAACATAAATTATTTAGCCCTCTTGCTGACGTATTATAATTTAGATATTTATTTACCATAGCAACATTAGCAAATACAGATGTTTTTAAATAGTTGTGCCATGTCACGTGACTATTATTAAACTTGGCAGTGAAAACCGACGATAATAGCGTTATATTTTTTGAAAGGCTTATAAGTTATAGAAGTGGAGGTCAAGTTTCACTTAAGATTAGTTCGCATTTGACTTTCAAACTGAAAGCTAATTTTTATTTGTACCGTACATAGACGAATCATAAAATAGAATATTAGATTCATACTTATGTCATGATTATATGTACGCGAAGTTGATATAAATTATAAGCTAAAGTTACACTTTACTCTTTAGAAAAGCACCATCTGATTCTGAAATACTTTGTGTTTGACTTGGAAGTTAAGAGTATAAAAATTAAAATCACAATCGTGGCTCGAGTCAAATATTTTGAAAATTTTGAGTGACATCGGAGGCCTAGACATCGGATGGGTGAGCAAAGTTTTTACACTCAAATTACAGTTTTTTTAAATGTAGTCAGTAATGTTAAAAATATACTTATCTAGGGTTATTGTACTAAATATTAAATTAATATATATTGTTAAGTAATATTAATACCCATTTGAATTGAAATAATGAACATGGCATGGTTGAAAGAATTATGCCTTTAAAATTTGTTATTTTGTAAAATTACTAAAACAAACTAAATTTTGTTACAACTTCTGTTGGAACAATCGATACACAGTGTACGTGCAAACTACTGGTCAAGTCTTATGCTACTGCGTGATTGTCATGGTTACAAGAAAATGTTATTGTCAGACATTTACAATTTTACATTCAAATTCAAGTTTCATTGTTAAAGTATTTTCTAAATAATATTAATTGTAGCACTGTATGCAATGACAGTAATCAAATATAAGGTTACAAGTACATTGGAAATTTAGGCTGTTATTAGAACACAAAAATTAAATTCTAACATTAAAATATGAACAGTTCTTTTGGAAGCTAGTTCAGAAGCTTCTTCATGAAATTTAAATAGATTTACAGTACAGGTCAGTCTTGAAACTGGGTTTTGAAAATATTTTCATAAGAGTTTTTATATTTTAACACCGAGCAGTAGATGAAGTTCTGAAATCAATAATTCTAGACCAGTTGTGATTTATGAAACATTTCTTAAAATGTCAAAGATACTATTCAACATTAAAAATAAAAATGTCCTTGTTAAGTTTCTTGGAGACAAATGAGAAATAGAACAAATTATGAACAATTCATTTCTTGCAAAAGATTCAATGCAAACTTGGTGTGTTAATTTATTATTTAGTTCATCTTTGGAAAACAAAAGATATTATATGTCCTACTTAGTAGGGTTATTTCCAGTGTTTATAAATCATTGATTGATTTAGATTTTTTGTTCAGGCTTTGAAATCTCTTTTTTAAGAAAGATTTTTGTCAATTTCATTATATGACATCTAGCTATAAAATAACCTCAAATGTGTTTGTTTCATACTATGTTTCTAATCATGCTTATTAATATTTTGCATGTGAGACTTAGTTATCAATGCAAGGCAACAAGGCCATTTTGTAATGCAAAAAACTCTTTCATGTATGATGGTGTGTAGTTACGAAGTTTTCTAAATTTGAAGAAATTTGTTGAATTTAAGTTTTTAAAAATTTTATACTTTAACTGAGTGTATCTTGTTCCAATTTAAAATGTAGTGTTTGCATGTTTATAAGTTTTTTATGGAAAGCTTTTAAATTTATTTTATTCAGATTTACTGTTGTAAGATATAAGTTGTATTTCTCAAACATTTGAATAATGTAAGCTGTATTTTAAATGCTACTAAGTTCTAAGGTGATTGTGTTCACCTTCATTGCATCAAACTTTGTGTGCAATGTTTTTGTGTCCAATCACAATGCAAAATGCAATGTCTCTATCACTCTTTTAAGTTTAATCTAGGTTAAACTATGAGGATCTTAGTGATAATTTGAAGGTTGTTGATTAAATTATAATAGCACATGTTGTTTCTCACAGTCTTTGACCATGTGCATACAAGAAGTGAAAACATTTTCAGTGACTATATGCTTGTTGCATGGTTAAAATGTACATAGATAATATTGAGATCGTTATCCTCCTGTTCAAGTTCGTTTAAAGCTGTTCAGTTCAGGTAGTTTTGGGAATCTTAATTTACTTGTGATTTATATTTATTTTAATAATGTAAGTTTCAAGTTGTTCATTGTTTAAAATGAGTAGCATAAAATATCCATATATCACTGTGGGGTTTAATGGCTCCAGTGTATTGATCAAGTTCCTCCATCATCTCTTATTTCTATATGTACCAGAAAAAAAGAAAATCTGTTAAGGCAACCACCTATGGTACCTGAACACATTGCCATGTTTGGTCCTGTTAGCTTGTGAGATAGGTTATAAACACAGTTTCAAACATGACAATCTTTTGATCTTGATGGGGGCCAGAAATGCAAAATCTGCATGCTAAGTTTGGTCTTGCTAGTTCCAAAACTGTGGGATGAGTTTGAGGACAAACAAATGGACAACAACAATTGATAATAGATAATGGTGACTGTTAATAATGAAACATATTTTTGACATGTTAAATGTGTTGTTATGGATACTAGCATTTTAGATGTCATTTTTTTCACTGATTCTTGATTATATGAAGAATATGAAAATATTATTTGGCAAGGCTATTAGGTCTTCTGTAAAGTAAACAGTGAGGTTAATAATGATATTTGTTAGAAGTGAAGTGAAAGTTTATGGGAGAAATGACAATTGATTAAAACAAATGTGGTGTTTGGGTTGAGGTTTCTGAAAGGAAGACATAGAAGTGATGTTGATGGGTCAAATAGTTTTTTGTCATTTTGCTTTTCTTATTTTTCATTGAAGAAAATGGTTCTGAGATTGTTTGCATTTTGTTTTGTTGGTGGTTTTGTTTATGGAAGATATATTTTTTTTATTTGAAAACATTGTTTGTTGTACTCTGTATGATTAATGTATTGTAACGATGCTAAAAATATTGTTACGACAACGGAAGTCACATGACGCTGGTAACACGTGATGAGTTTCTAGAAGGATTGGGGAACATCATGAATAATCCAGTATTTGCTAGATGCCCTCTATTCCTGTATATAAGCATGCCAGATAAAGCGAAACAATTAATCAGAATTGAATTGCAGACAGGCAGAGATAAAGATGAACAATTGAGTCAAGCACGGTAGTGACCATAAGTAAAGTGCGTGAATTATAGCGTGCGTTTAAGTTAAAGTGACTGTGGAAATTAAGTGTTTTGCAATGTTGAATTTAAAAAGAATAAACTAGTTTTATTTAAGAAAGAACTTGTATCGCTGAAGTTTTTTCGGAAATAATTTCTACTGAAAATTAACCAACAACCAGAGACGTAACAATATGTATTTTTTCATCATGTTAGGTCCATTAGATTATCAAAAAATTTTCACCGTTATTGAAAACAGCTAATGTTTTGTGAAGTTAAGGATGTATTTTGTGATAGTGTAAGTGTAAGAATTTGGCAAAATTGTGAGTTTTAATTACAATATTAGTATATAGAAATCAGATATACCTTTTATAGTACAAATATGTCATGTCCAGAAGAAAATGAACATCACAATATCTGAACATATTGTTTTATGATATATTTTTATTTTGTTTTTTCGATGTGATACATTACCTCTTCTCACATGTATAGCTATTCTCGTTCATTGCTGCCCTCTATATGCAATTTTTTTTTGCATGTCACAAGCCTTGAACTCCTACATACCCCAAGATTAACAGAGTTCAATTGTGTCTTGCATGTAAATCATCATGCAACAACTCTCCACCAATAGGAGTGTGACACACCCTTCTGATGCATGTGACTCCCTCTATTTGGTTCTACTGAACTATCACTTCTCATTATGCAGTGATCAAGTGCAGATATTTTTCAGTTGTGCTCTTATCACATGCTCAGTTAATTTTTTTTTTGTGTGTGTGAAGTAGTAATTTACTGGATTTATTCATTTACTACAGTTAGTTTTCTGTAGTACTTTGCTGCAATAACTTACCTTTGTTTATTGATTTTTCTCATTATCGACTTCTTCACAGTTTATGATGAATTCCGAAGTTTGTATTTGTACCACTAGCTTGAGTGCCATTACACAGACTTCAGGTCTGGGTGTTTTGACTGAAGATTTTTCAGCTATCATTTGTCAAGAGATTGATTGTTATATAAGTCATTCTTCTTCTCCTGAAACTGTTTTGGTTCCTCCTGTATTGTCTGAACCTGTTCATGTCGAGGAGGATTTTGACTGCTTTTTCCTTGTAACTATGCCATGCCTTCCTATACCTCTCCTGCGGAATATACTGGGCCTAACTCTGCTTTTTGGATGGGATTTCTCCAACTTCATTGGATACTGTTCCTTCCTTGTTACATGACACTTGTCTGAAGAGTACCTTATTTTCCTTCCTTCCCCCTGACATCAGGGTTCATATTGGGAATTTCATTTCTCAGTGGAGGGCTGGTGTTATTTCAATGTGGTACATTACCTCTTCTCACATGTATAGCTATTCTAGTTCATTGCTGCCCTCTATATGCAATTTGTTTTTGCATCTCACAAGCCTTGAACTCCTACATACCCCAAGATCAACAGGGTTCAATTGTGTCTTGCCTGTAAATCATCATGCCTCATCCTCCATGGCCTTATGACCATTATGCTTTAGCTTATCAGCTGGCAGATCAACCCTTTCTTGACTCACAGCAGTTAGAGTCACTTTGGCCAATGTGGTGGGCTGTCCCTGAAAATCCTCTCCATTTCTCTCATACCCAATTTCCTGTTTTCATCTTCTCCTTACAGTTCTTCTACAGTACTTGTCCAACATACATCTCCTTTTCTGAGGTACTCCACTGATCTCCTGAGGGATTTTCTGGGGATACTCTTTCCCCTTTTTACCTCCATGTTGGCACGATTGTCTTCTTCAGCCCTATCTCTTCAAACGTGGTTTCATTGGTGTTGGGATCTTATTGGGAAGGATGCTGTCTTATCACAGGTTTATCTACCTTCCATGACTTACAGTTGGCTCTATTTCTCCATTGTTCTGTTTTTGGAGATTTTCCTGAATCTTTGGAATTGTGTGGAATTTGTGAGACCACATTCGACCATTTAGACTTCAGTTGCTTGTTTGTCTTATTCTGCTCCCATGATTTCTCCCATAATTGTTTTTTGTCCTTCAGCCTCTCATCTTTTACCAGTTCCTACCTCTAGGGGTTAAAAATTTCACCATGTGTCTCAATGTCAGGTTCATCGTCCCCAGCAGTTCTATTGTTTATTAGGTATTTTCATGTCTGGTGAGGGCACATTTAGCCAGTTTTATTTCCCTGTGGTGGGTATTCTGCTGATTCTTGGATGATCAACATTTTGTCAGAAGGTCTTTTCATCCATTTCTTTCCCCACCACTGTTATCTCCTGTATCATTTTCCTTCTTCTTAACTTGGGAAACCCACTACCAGTCTGTGTCTAATCGAGGCTGTGCAGACCTTTCTATCACAGAGAGCTGTCGTGTCTGTCAGCTAGCCTTCTCCAGGTTTTTACTTTAGGCCTTTTTTTGTCCCCAAAGTAAATTGGGGCACTAGCATCCTGTAATCCATCTGTCCTGCCTCAACAAATTTCTGGATCTTCCCAAATTTACCATGGAGTCCTTTATCACACTCAGGTTGGGCTTTTTCTCCAGGACTTCAGACGATCTCAGTAGACGTCTAGAATGCCTATCTCCATATTCCTATTTCTCATCAGTTCAGACCCTATCTTTGGTTTGACCACTATGGGGTTGTGTATCAGTTTTAGGCTTTGCCTTTCATGCTTGATTCAGCACTGTATGTATTTTATTGAATGATCAAGGCCTTTGCCCACTTATACATGCTTGAGAGTTGCAATCACACTACTACATAGAAGAAATTGCTCTTGTTAGCACTTTCCCGAACTGGAGTCTTCTCAATATCCACATCTGCTGCTGATAGATGAAGCTTGTGTTGGTTGGATTCTTAAGTTGCAGAATTCTTTCCTTTTGCCTACCCAATATTTTATCCACTTGGGTGTATTTTTATTTGCCCATCTCCTTCGGGCCCAACCTTCTCTACTTCATTTCTCTTCAATGGAGCTTTCAGTTCTCCATGCACTTACTGGTCCCTTTGTTTCTGCATTCAAGGTTCTATTACTTTTGGGGATTTGGGCTTCTATGGAAGTCCTTATTCTTTTGAGTTGGGCACATGTGTGTTCTCGTCAGTGTTCTCTGCATGGCCAATGGACTCTTGCTTGGAATCCCTTGGACTCCCAAATTACAATTCCTCCTTCCCTTGCAGACAATCTACATTGGTGGTTGAACAAGGACAATACAATGAGGGGAGTACTGCTTACTTTACCTTGTCCAGATTTGCATCTGGTCACAGATGCTTCTCTCCAAGGTTGGGGAGAATGGGCCCATATCAACATCTAGGAGCTTTTGATGGTATGATGTACTTTCTTCCTCTGGTACAGATCTGACATGTCATGTTCCATTGTGACAATTACACCATTGTGATCTATATCATTTGCTAAGGGGGCACCCATTCCCTTTGTGGTTGAACATTAGAACTCCTTTCTTGGGCCTACATGCTGCAGACAAGTTTTCTTGTGTGTCATGTTCCAGGTGCTTCTCACCTTCTGGTGGTTCATTTTTCAATACCTGACCAGGTTTATCCCATGGTGTGGTATCTCAACTCTCAGTTTTCAAGTGGCTATGCATTCAGTAAGGTACTTCTCATCTGGATGCTATTGCCACTTTTCTCAAATGCCAAGTTATCTCTTTTTTTTTGGTTCTACAGTTCCTCATCCTCAGGTCTTGACTGTGGATATTCTCAGTTGAGACTTGATCAAGCAGTACCTTTTGCATTCCTCATGGATTTGTAATCTTCCTCAAGTGGCCATGCATTCAGTAGGGTACTTCTCATCTGGATGATGCTATTGCTATTTTTTTTAAACACCAAGTTACCTCTTTTTTGGTTCTACAGTTCCTCAGGCCTTGACTGTGGATGTTCTCAGTCGAGACTTGGCCAACTGGTACCTTTTGCATTCCTTCTGGATTTGTAGACTTCCTCGTCATGTGGTTCTTCCAGATTGTTATGTCAATATTGTTATTCATTACCTTCCAATCCTTCCATTTGAACCTGTGTCTTCATGTTCTGTGTTTCACTAACCCATTCAGACTTATTCCTACTTCTTTCTAGCCTGTGGGTGTTGTTGGTCTGATATATTTGCCATCAAAGTTTCATGTACTCTGTTCCATTCCACATATGTTCTTCTTTATCCCTATCGATCTTTCCTATCCATAACCTCAGCAGCTTATGTGGGACATTCTTCCTTTTCGCAAGTTTCTCTTCCATCCATTTCCCACCTTTATTGTTAGTATGCTCTGGATAGATTTCTATGCCCATTATATACTCTTCATTGTTCCATTGCCTGCATGGCCTTCTTTCATGGTTCTTATTCCCTGACATCATTGAATTGTATATGACAATTTTTCTTCTACCCTTACAAGTTGGGTTTATCAACTGATTAGATTGGTATATTCCTCCTTGTCTCTTTCTACCCAAAATCTATTCCAGGTGTTGTCGCATCAGATTTGGCACCTTCCCTTTTCTCTGGCAGCTCACCTCCATTGTCCATTGGAGGAAATTCTTCAGTAAGGCATGTGGACAACACCTCATATGTTCATCTCCCACTATCTTCATTGGGTAGCTGTTTCTTCCTTATCAGGGTACTGCCCTCCACCTGTTGCCATCCATCAATCAACGATGTTACTGTGACTGGGTAAGTTAGATGTTATATATATATATATATATTTATCTCTCCAGTGGCATGTACATGGAAGTTCGAGGCTTTTTGCATGTAAAAAAATAAATTGCTTGTAGAGGGTAGCACTGAACAAGAATATGATGGAGTTAAGTACCTATTGGAAATATATTTTCAGTATAAGAAAATAATAACTTTAAATGTTTGCTAGATGATGCATGACTTTATGGTCAAGTAAGTTCATAAAAGTAGCCCTAGAATACCTCAAAATTTTTCACAGGTGATGATGTCAAGAATCTATAACTTCAACTAATATCTAGGTAGGCATACATTAATTATAAATACAAGTTCAGTTAGTTCAGGGATTGAGAATTTGAAGTATTTGTTGAGAAGTTATTGAGTAGTGTTTGAGAATTCAATGAGGTATGCTGTGTGTATGTGAATGATCAAGAGAAGATGGATCAAGTAAAGTTATTTAGTGAGAGCTAGTGCTTCTCTGAGTTCTTCAGTAAGTCAGGATTTGTTATCAAACAAGAAATGGTATTAGTGTATTAGGCCTATAGTAATTTCAGAGTGTGTGTTGGAAAGTTTGTTTGTGAACTGCAACTTGTGTCAAAGTGAGCATAGCCTGCAGCTAGCATTATTAAATAAATAAATAAATTCATTAGTTGTTATGTAGATTGGACTTTGCATTAGTTTTACCAAATAATCCCAAAATAACTCACCCAACAGCTGAACATGTTAAAATAATATATATATAGTAAAGCATAAATACTGCCTGTGGCAAATCTTATTGAAGAAATAAGTTAATTGATTAGTGTTATGCATTAGTTTTACCAAATAATCCCAAAATAACTCACCCAACAATATAACATGTTGCCACAATATATAATGACAAAGCAACTTGAATGAGATTATGAAGACCTGTGCTAGACATTGGTGGCCATGTTCTCAGCTTCACATATATGTGCAGTCTATTAAAGTTTCTCATACAGTGAATCTCTTCTTTATAATTTTCTGTTAAACAAGATAAAAGTATTTTGTTTTTTTCATTTTGAGCCTGTATGAAATAATCTGAAGATGTTGTGTCTATAATAATTGACTTCATTTAACACCTGTTCTCTTTTACAGTCTTTATAAAGTAGTTGCTCAAAATTCAGTTGTAGTTTCATGAGACAGGTGTTCTATGTTTGAAGGCACATGTGACTACATGTTTACCTCATCTAACATGATGGTGGGTAGTTGCAGTTTGACCTGAAGTGTGTCTGTCTCAACATTATATGCTCTGGTCTAATTAAAAGCTATGCTGTAATACAGAACATTTTTATTGTATGGCTTTGTAATACAATAGTAGTAATTTGGCAAACTGCAGCAATTGTTACACTGATTTATCTGTATAAAACTACTTTCTATGATGAAGTTGAATAGCCGAAGATTACCAGGTATGTGCCTAAACAGGAAAATTTTCTTGGTTTGTTATTCATTACATTATAGCATAAAACTTATAAAAGAAAAAATATTTTTTTGAAAATAAATCAGTGATACAGGAAAGGGAGTTTTTAAAATTTTGACTGGTATTACATTTTGCTTTTTGTTTTAAGTGGTAACTTTACCTTTCATTGAAGAAGACTTGTATAGTTAAATAACAAAAATATTTATATTTGTAAGATTATTCTAATATAAAGAATAATTTGCTATAAGATTAAAATAGAGATTTTTGCTATTAAATAAGAAATTCTGAATTATTAAAGTAATGTTTATATAAGGGCTTTAACAAAGCTGAAGTTGGAATTACTTGTAATTTTCACTGTATTATTTAAGAATATTCATGTAAAAGAAGCAAAGTGAAATATACCATTTTAGTCCATCATTCAGAAAAAAATGCTTCCCAGTGGCACAGTGGTATGTCTGCGGACTTACAATGCTAGAATCCGGGTTTCGATACCTGTGGTGGGCAGAGCACAGATAGCCCATTGTGTAGCTTTGTGCTTTATTACAAACATTCAGAAAAATAAATCAAAGGAATTAATTTAAGTTAAACATAACAACTGATATTACTTGTCAAATAATTATCTTAAAATAAATCGTATAATCATGCAAACAGATTTCATAAATTCACAACTTGAATCTCAAAAAATGTAATTCTGTTAAACAACAAGTCTACAACTATACAGGCTTTTAAAAATTATATGAACATCTGTAACTCTTATTATTAAGTTTCTCATTTCCATTTTTTGTATCACTACTGAAACAGACAATTCATAGGAAGAATAGTCAGTTTTAACATCTAACAACTTTAAATGGTACATGTAGAATCCCTAAATTATTCTATATTGTACACTCTAAAATATTAGGCTTGACTCAATGGTGGATTAAGTGTGTCGTATTTGTATATGAGTTAGTGTTTCTGGCATGAAAGTTCTGTTAGTTCAAGGATGAATATTATTTAATGAGAGAAATTATTTAACACTAAGGATGAAGAATTGTCTGCTTGGAGCTTTAGCTTTTATAGCTCAGTTGGTAAGACCATCAATCTCAGAACAGCACTGCTGTAAGCCAAATGGCCCAGGTTCAAACCCTTGTGAAAGCAGGTTTCATAACACCTTGATATGTTATACAGATATAATTTAAAACTATTTTTACCTCCCTTTTATTTAAAACCTGTAATGAAATAATGAGGATTGTATAACTACATCTGCATTCTTTTGTGATTGGAATCATGAAGTTTCATGTGCAATATATCATGGGTGTAACCTAACAGTGTGCTTTTTCACAATGATTTTCCACATTTTCATTTAATTTGGGTTTGTATTTTGTACTAAGTAAATGTTTGTCACCTTGACCCTCCTCATGGTGTTATATTTGTATATCTGTTAATGCTTCTTCAGCAGTTCAAATATTTAACAGTAAAAAATTCTGAACTTAAAGAGAGATAAAACTTGCATATATCTGAGGAAATTCAATTAACTCCAAGTGAACTGGAAGGATTAAATATATATTACAACTGTAGCTATTGGATTAAACTGTGTTTAAGAATGAATAGGATCAGTCTCTATTATTATATAAAGTTGTAATAACTGTTGAAACTGGAACACTGGAGGATATGAATTAATATGTCGGTACACATATTCTGGAAATACATGTACATTAGTAAAAGCTATTTGTGGAAAAATATAATATTAACACATGTGCCTCAGGTTTTAAAGGACTATTTTCAAACATCCATATAATGCCATTGTTTGAATGTGACAGTATATAACAAAGAAGTATACATGTAGTTAGTATGGATTTCATACAGAAATCAAGTCAAATATTTAATATGATATGGCATTCAGCACAATATCTTGGGACTTTTATCTGGTTTAAGAACATAAGAGAATTTGTTATTGTATGTGTTTCCAGAAATATTCTCTTTAATGTATATTATTGAATAAAAGTTAAATGCATGTATTTGACTAAAAGAAGGATAACTTCAAGAATTAAATAGCAATCAAAAGAAACTTTTCATGCAGAAGTTTTATTTTAAATATATTCACTACGTTAAAATTGTATATGTATTATTCATTTTGTACAATGTAATTATCAGTACTCCAAAAATAAAAGTACAATTACTGATTATCTTTTCAAAAGCTTAATGTTTTTAGGTTTATAATTCAGGTTGGCAAAATACAATGTTACATTAGTTGAAACTTATAAGGATATTCAAAACTTGAATTTAGATACTTTGTGTATAATGGTGTGAATATTATTACTTTTTTTTTATAAAAGTATTTATTTTAATATTTCAGTAGGTATGTCTTCCAAGAATGGCCATTTACCAGTGTCAAATGGTGATGTCATAAAAATTCACATTCAGCAGGAAGAAATAACATCATTGACTCAACCTGTGCCAAAGTTAATCAGAGTTTGTTCAGCACTGTTGTATGCTGCTTCTTCATTTCTCATAACCATAGTAAACAAAGTGGTATTAACCAACTACAGGTCAGTGGTTGTACTGGTACTATTGCTTGTTGCTTTTTATTCACCATAACCATTGTGAACTTAATGATGTGGACAGTAATTAATAAGTTGTTTTAAAAGTACCATTATATGTTGCTGCTTTTAATCATCACACCTGTACTGAATTAAATGTTAATTAACAACTGACTTATGAGTTCATCATTCCTATTTTCTTTTGTTTGTTTAATTCAAACCATGGTAAGTATTGTTACGTCTCCGTTTGTTAATTAACTTACTTAATAAAACTGGTTTATTCTTTCTGAATATAACTTCACGATACACTTGATTTCAACATTCGCACTAAAACAAACGCTATAACGAACGTTAACTTCAACAATACTTTCTCACTGCAGATCAATTACTCACTACCTACACACACACATTATCGTCCCGTCACGTTGTCACCCTCTTATATATACCAGACTACCCTATATCTAGTAATCTCCCGACAATTCCCGAAAATTCGAGAGAACGAGTCACATGACCTCGCTGACGCAACACTGCCCCCTCTTTACTATTGTTCATCCCGAACAATAGCCACTTACAATAAACCAATAACAATTAACAATAACTTAATTAAATGTACAGAATTACAATCACAAAATTACAATTCAATAAAGTCTCTTAATTTTACGGGACGTATCTTTTTCAGCACTGATTTCCGTCTTGTTGGCTTCTGCTTCACGTGGGGTTCATCTGCTTCATCAAGAAATGTCCTATCGTTGGTAACAGTCATATCAGTAGTAGTAACTTTATCAAGAGCTTCACCGTTTCCCTTCTCAAAACTGAGTAGAGTTTCTTCTTCGATGGTGGCTTCTTCATGTGGCACGTCTTCAGCAGCATCATTTGTTCTGTTGTCCACTTCATCCCAACTGAAATGTCCTGAACCGTGATAACGCCAAAGCCTGTTGGCATGCACCAT